>NC_137006.1:22911188-23058688 GCF_032717465.1 Coenobita brevimanus | reverse complement strand
TTTGGAGTATGGATCCTAAAACTACTTGATAATCATAGAGTAGTGTTTATAGTGTTAATACCTGACTGTGGTAATCATATTACGGGTTGTCGGGAAGTGTAAAGTGGAGACTTCGTTACCCAACTTCAGAGGTCTCCACAAGTCCTACGGTAATCGACGAAGGCTCAACAAACATTCCAGGAGAAAGCTGAAGGTGTGTGCCATATGCATATGTAATTTTAATATTCTAGGACTAATAACTCATTTTTGGCAAATATTTTTTGAGAGTCTGTCGGAGCCCAAATAACCCTGCTGGAGATGCAAAACATTGGAAAACATGCCCGCGGTGTAAGGGTTAAACATATAATTTTTTGTAACTCAGATATGTAAATATTAAGTTTTTCTTAAGCATCTAGTCCTAATTTTGACGTCTTTTATACCAGAAACATCGCCTTAAGTTGCTAAAATATAACATTGATACAATGAAATATAATCAACATAAATCCCGATTTCTCCATATCTTCCTTCTTTCTTTGACCCCTTTAGCTCTAAAATGGCAATCCAATCACTTTTTTTTTTTCCACAGAGGATTTTCAATCCCCACTAGCTTAGAAATGGGAGAAATGGAGTTCCCCCGAGCTAAGCCCTGTATTGGACTATATAGCCCCGCTAGGGTTACAGGAGCGAGCTACCACTCCCGGCACGGCAGCCCGGGCGAGGCTCGAAGTCGCAATCCCCCGATTACGAGTCCGGCGCGCTACCACTGTGCTACCGCCCCCCCCCCCACACTAGCTTAGAGGCACCGTGGATAATGCCCGGAAAGGTCAAAGGTGATAGGTTGGGATTAGGCCAACGTTTATGGTTTTGACCTGATTCAGACAAAACATGGCAGAAGGGGAAAGGGTGAGCAAGGTTGACGTGTTTCACGGTCTCACTACACTATCAAAGTTTCATCCTTTTAACTCGGGTTTATTGGGTTTGGATTAAACAATGTGGAAGGGTTTAAGCTCAATCATAGATTAATTTGTTCGGTTTGTATAACAATGTGACAAACGACAAGGTCACACGACAAGGTAACACAACAAGGTCAACTGAAATATTTTTAAAAATCCATTTTGAATCAAATTTAGAGAAGGGGTTCATGCTCGTGCAACAATCAAGTATTTTAAGTATGAGAACATTAGTCTAAGGTCATGATCATAAAGTAAGGTCAAAAGTTCGGTAACACATCGATCGCAGGACATGGATCTTCCTCTTTCTCAGTGCTCTTTCTCGATACTTTGTCCAGGAAATTTAGATCTCAAGACACTTTTCGAAAGGGCATGAGTTTGTTATAATCTTCACTAATCCCTTCATTACAATGATTCTGTCTTACATGGAGGCAGTATAAAATTAAGAAAAAGGGACGTAAAAAGTTTTAAAAATGTATGAAATGTACAGATAGCAGCGCGCCATTGGCATCGGAAGATGGTCAAGCCTGTAAAATATATATATATATATATATATATATATATATATATATATATATATATATATATATATATATATATATATATATATATATTGATAACATTATACTCGTATGTGCTTTTACAGGCTTGACCTTGTTCCGAAGACACTGTGAACTGCCATCTCCACAGTTTCATACATTTTAAAAAACTTTTTACGTTCCTTTTCCTTATCTATGTAAAACAGAATCATAGTAATGAAGGGATTAGTGAAGATTTTAATTAATTCACTCCCTTTCGAAAAGTCTCTTGAGATTAAAACGTTCCGGAGAAAGTGCCAACAAAAGAGCACTGAGAGAGACGATCCACGCCATGCGATCGATGTGTTGCCGAACTTTTAACCTTACTTTATTATCGTGACCTTTGACTGATGTTCTAAAACTTCAGATATTAAATTTTTGCATGGCCATGAACCCCTTCTGTAAATCTGATTCAAATTGGATTTAGAAAACCTTTAAGTTGACTTTGTCGTGTGACCTTGTCGTTTGTCACATTGTTATACAAACCGAACAAATTAATCTATGATTGACCTTAAACCCTTCCACATTGTTTAATCCAAACCCAATAAACCCGAGTTAAAAGGATAAAAATTTGATAGTGTAGTGAGACCGTGAAACACGTCAACCTTGCTCACCCTTTCCCCTTCTGCCATGTTTTGTCTGAATCAGGTCAAAACCATAAACGTTGGCCTAATCCCAACCTATCACCTTTGACCTTTCCGGGCATTATCCACGGTGCCTCTACAAACTGTGTGGGGGGGCGGTAGCACAGTGAGTAGCGCGCCGACTCGTAATCGGGGATTCGACTTCGAGCCCTCGCTCCGGGCCACCGTGCCGGGAAGTGGTAGCTCGTTTCCCTATTTAGCGGGGCTATATAGTCCAATACAGGGCTTAGCTCGGGGGAACTCCATTTCTCCCATTTCTAAGCTAGTGGGGATTGAAAATCCTCTGTGGAAAAAAAAAATGATTGGATTGCCATTTTAGAGCTAAAGGGGTCAGAGAAAGAAGGAAGATATGGAGAAATCGGGATTTATGTTGATTATATTTCATTGTATCAATGTTATATTTTAGCTACTTTAGTTTTGTTTTTTTAATACAAAGAAGAAGGAACCAAAGGCCAGGAGCCGGCAAAACCGTTCCTTCCAAGAAAAAAAAAAGAAAAAAAGACAAAAGTGGGCCAAATTCAAGATCTGTTCATTTCGAGATGCCTGGACACACTGCGTTTGAAAGATTGTAGATCATAGGAAGAAGGAAATACAGACAGAGGGAGGCAGTTCCAGAGTTGACCCGTTGCATATATGAAGGACTGGGAGTAATGGGTAACCCTTGCATTAGAGAGTTGGACAGAAAAGGGATGAGAGTTTGTTGCCAGACGAGTGCTACACGGGCGTCGTAGAGGTGGAGGGATGCAAGCAGACAATTCAGAGGAGCACTGACCATGGAGGTAGCGATACAAAAGAGATAAAGATGCAACAGTGCAGCGAAGAGACAAAGGTTGAAGGGAGCCAGTAAGAGGAGGAGAGTTAATGAGACAAAAAGCCTTTGACTCCACCCTATTGAAAAGAGCTGTGTGTGGGGAACCTTCCCACACATGAGAGTTGTACTCTACACAGGGGCGAATAAAACCCGTGTACAAAGTCAGCAACTGTGCAGGGGTAAAGAAGGTACGGAGTCGGCTTAGCACACCTAATCTTGGAAGCTGATTTTACAAGAGATGTAATATGATCTTTCCAAGATAAATCCTGAGTGAATGAAACCCCAAGCATGTTCAACGATGATGCAGGCTTGAGCTGAATATTATTAAACATTAGTGGGTACTCCTGTGCAAGATTCTGTCGGGTTGATAGGTGTAAAAACTGAGTCTTTGATGCATTAAAAACAACAAGATTATTTTTACCCCAGTCAGAGATACAAACCAAGTCAGACAATAAGTGTGCCATAGCCTCATCCCTTGTTTGCTGAAGTAACTGCTGGGATGGACGTTGTGGGAACCGAATGGAAAGGTGAAGGGTTGAATTATTAGCGTACAAGTGGATTGGGTTAGATGTACAGTTTAGAAGATCATTGATGAATTAAAGGAAGAGAGTTGGTGATAGGACAGACCCCTGAGGAACACCACTGTTGATAGATCGAGGAGAAGAACGATGGTCATCTACAACAGTGGCTATAGAACGACCAGAAAGGAAGCTGTAGATGAAGGCACAGATAGAAGGATAGAAACCGTAAGAGGGCAGTTTGGAAATTAAAGATTATTGTCAGACTCGATCGAAAGCCTTTGAGATGTCAAGTGCGACGACAAATCTTTTGCCGAAGTCCCGAAAGGAGGATGACCAGGAGTCAGAAAGGTAGGTGAGAAGATCGCCAGTGGAGGGTCCCTGATGTATTTATTTATTTTTTTTAAAGAATGGACTCGAAAACTATTGAGACACAGGATATTAAAGCAATCGGATGATAATTAGAGGTTTGGGAATGGTCACCCTTCTTTGGGTCTGGCTGAATGGGAGCAAACTTCCAGCAAGAAGGAAAGGTACGAGCTGAAAGACAAAAGAGAAAGAGTTTACTAGGCAGGGTGTAAGCCCTGAAGCACAGTTCTTGAGGACAACAGGAAGGACTCCATATGCCTTGTTAGTATTGAGACCAGTGATGGCAGAAAATACATCAGCTGAAGAAATTTTAATGTCAGCCATGAGGAAGTCAGAGGGAGGAGGTGAGGGAGGAACAGCACCGGAATCGTCTAAGGTGGAATTGGAAAAGAAAGTCTGAGCAAAGAGATCTGCTTTTTCAGTAGAAGAAATAGCTACAGAGTCATCAGAGTAGAAAAGGGGAGGGAAGGATGATGAGGTAAAGTTGTTAGAAAGGTTTTTGGCAATGTGCCAGAAGGAGCGGGAAGAATTCGAGTTGGAGAGTTGAGAGCATTTGGTACAGATGAAATTATTTTTAGCAGAGTGAAGAACAGACTTAGCACGATTCCTAGCAGAAACATAAAAACGATGTGATTCAGGGGTGGGTTGGCTCTGGTACGTTTTATAGGCCTTCTTCTTGTTGTGGACAGCATTAGAACAAGCGTGATTAAACCAAGGCTTTCTTGCATTAGTCAAGGATATGAGAAAGAAATGTATGCTTCCATGCCCGAGAGAATAACCTCCGTAATGCGCAAGGCACACTCAGATGGCTCTCGGCCACGGAAGCAATAATCGTTTCTGGGAAAATCATAGAAGTACTGCCTGAGGGCCTCCCAATCCTCAGCTCCAAAGTGCCACAGTCGACGTTTGTTTGAAGGGTCTGCAGGCCGTACTGGAGCGATAGGACAGGCTAAGGTAATAAGGTTGTGGTCAGAGGAGCCCAATGGAGAGGAAAGATTAACAGCGTAAGCAGAAGAATTAGTTGTAGAGGAGAGGTCAAGTAGGTTGGAGATCTCTCCAAGGCGGTCAGGGATACGGGTAGGGTGCTATAGAAGCTGTTCTAGGTCATTAAGGTTAGAATAGATGAAAGATGTTCACCAGATGGAGCAGTGAAAGGAAAGGAGAGCCAAAGGTGGTGGTGAACATTGAAATCTCTTAGAATGGAGATTTCAGAGAAAGGAAAAATGGATAGAATGTGTTCCATCGTAGAAGTAAGATAGTCAAAGAATTTTTTATAGTCAGTAGAATCAGGAGACAAGTAAACAGTGCTGATGTATTTAGTCAGAGAATGACAGGAGAGCCGAAGCCAGAGAGTACAGAATTCAGAAGAAGCAAGTTCAGGAACACGAGAGCAAGATAAGTCGTTGCGTACATATACGCAACAACCACCTTTGGCTTTGAGATGAGTATAGAGAAAGTAGGAGGATAAAGAAAAGGGTTTGCTGTCAGATGCCTCGGACAGCTGTCTCGTTAAGGAAGAGAAGGTGAGGTTTAGAGGAGGAGAGGTGATGATCAAAAGAGAGAAAGTTTGAGAAATGGCCGCGAATGTTGCAGAAATGAAGTCAGACACTGGTTCCAAGCAGCTCTTAGAGTCGTTACCTGGAAAGGGGAGGATGGTAAGGGCATTTATGGTCCCCCCCCCCTGGGGACTCCAAGGCAACAGTAGCCATTTTTAATTTAGCAATTTTGAAAAGGAAGTGTAGTGTGTGCTGTGCATGTAGTTTGGTGTTGACAGTTTGAGAAACATGTATCAGAGAGCATGGTGGCCCTCTCTTTGTTACTGAGACACTGAAAAAGTTCAGCAAAGGGGGATGGTCAGGAACTAGTCCCGAGGGCTGATGAAACGGGAGCTCCAGCTCTCCCTGTCATCAGCTTTCCACCCACCTTGGGAGTACTGCCCTGCTCGACTGGTGCTACAGAATGTTTCTGGTATAAAAGACGTAAAAATTAGGACTACATGCTTAAGAAAAACTTAATATTTACATGTCTGAATTACGAAAAACTATATATATAAAGACCTGAGCGCGTCCATGCCATCCCTTGATAGTGTCTACCGACATTTTGATTCGTATTTTGCCGTTGAGCTGCCTGAAGCCTAATTTCGAAATACGAAATGCTACGACATTTCATTGTGAGCAAACTATAATAAGAATGGGTTCACAGAGAAATATTGTACCATAATATTTCCCACTAGGACTGTAAAAATAACCTAAAACAGTTTTGTATGAACACTGTTCATGATTCTGTTCAACCATCATAAGAACAGCGGTAGAACTGGCTGGCTCATTGCGATCGCATTTAATAAGCTAGAAATTATTTCTGTTTTCGTCTTAAGAACAGACTGCAATATTACTATAAGGCTCGCTTCAACCATAGCCACTGTCAAAGATTTTGAATAAAACCTGACACTGTTACGTTTTCCTCCAAGAAAGGGTAGTTAAGTAAAGTAAACAGGTCTTGAGACCAAATTTAGTATATCTTGTATAAATTTATAATTACTCCTACATTGTAGGGGATTCTAGTTACTGCAGGTTTGAAATAGCTGCTTAAATGCCGGCACGGCAATCATTTATTTTAGAGAAACATGTGACGTTACATGGAAAGCCAGACAAAGAAACCAATTAGGAAGTGAAGGAGAGTTGTGTTGGTGAAGTGGGTGTCACTGAAAACGTTAAGATTAACATTTACAGGTGGGGTGGTCATGGAGAGAAGATGGAGAATGAAAAACTATCTAGTAGAATGTAAGTCACCTACGGAAATAGGGGAAGGGGGAGACTAAGAATGAAATGGAAGGTCTGAGTGGAGATATGCGAGAAACGAAGGTGTGAGCTAGAGGGAGGGCAACCAAATGGCTGAGGTGATTTGTTTGTGGCCACCATTTACGGGACTGAGGGTTCTGGTTAGAGAAAGATGGTCAGGAAGACGGATATATTGACGATAGGTAACTGCTACCTTCACCTCAAACTGCATTAGGCAGGGATATGGTGTGTGTGTGTGTGTGTGTGTGTGTGAGAGAGAGAGAGAGAGAGAGAGAGAGAGAGAGAGAGAGAGAGAGAAAGAGAGAGAGACAGAGACAGAGACAGACAGACAGACAGACAGAAACTGAGTTGGATACGGATAGAGTCTTTGATATCATCTCAGAGATCAACAGTGAAGCCGCGTAAACAGGCAAGGAATGAAATTTTTTTTTGAGCAGAATACTACAGTAGATAGACAGGCATGATGACATCATGTCTGAATATAACTCACCAAACATTGTCAAATTACACTACACCAATTTGTTTTTCTTTTCAACATTTCATCGTGTAAATCATTGCGTTGCACTGCAGACACACACACACACACACGCACGCACGCACGCACGCTCGCACCCTCCCCCCCCCCCCTCTGCCACGCTCACACATTCCCGAGGCAATGAATCGGAGGGCCAGGGCTCCATTCACAGTCCCCCCTGACCTCAATCTCGTGTCTCATTCTTCTTGACTCCGAACCATTCTCCCCCCAAAAAACGATTAAAGCGTCATATGTGGCTGAAAATCGTACTAAAGTTTAGTGTTAGAAATTAAGTCCTCGACTGTACAGCCGTGTTCATAATTCTCTGAGACGCCTCTGATGGAGAGTTCGTTTTAGTCAATTTACTACGCCCAGGGGGCGACAGACCTAGTAACAGGACCATAAGGCCATGTAGTAGGTACACATGAACTCGTGTCGCTCCGGGACGCTGTTTTGTCACATAGAAATACTATATCGGAGTTTACAATACAGGAGTTCGCATCCACCAAAGTATTATGTACAGAGGAACTCATGTCACACAGGGCACGCTGTTTTGTTACATGGACATATTGGAGTTTACAATCCAGGAGATAGTATCCACCAAAGTATAATGTGCAGAGGGATTCATATCTTGTTGGGTACATTGTTGTGTTACAGTATATTGGAGTTTACTAGAAAGGAATTAGTTTCCACCAAAGAATTATGTACAGAGGAACTTGTGTCTCGCAAGGTATGATATTTTGTTTCAAAGACATGTAGGAGTTTACAATACAGGAGTTAGTATCTACCAATGTATTATTGACAGAGGAACCCGTGTCTCACAGGGCACACTGTTTTGTCGCATAGATATATAGAGTTTACAATACAGGAGTTAGCATCAACAAAAGTATTATTTAAAGAGGAACTCGTGTCACGCAGGGTACACTGTTCTGTCGCATAAGTATAAAAGAGTTTGCAAGACAGGAATTAGCATCCATCGAAGTAATGAATACAGAGGAACTCCTGTCACGCAGGGCACTCAGTTCTGTTACACAGATGGATCGGAGTTTACTACACAGGAGTTAGCAACCACCAAAGTGTGGATATAGCACGAAAATGATATATAAATGATTGTCTGCGTAAAGATAGTAAAGATGAAGGTTGTTGGCGTCTGGACGGCCGCAAAGTTTGCAGAAGAAGTGATGCACGTCCCCTGCCTCAGAGACTTGTCAGACAGGCCGATATCCTAGCCGAAGTCGAGCAGACACAACATTGTGCCTGCAATCCATAAGGTCATGTCGACGATACTTGGGAGGAGATTGGGTAAATGTGATTTGGAGCAGATGGGGATCATGGAAGGCGTGTGCAAGATACTGACAAGAAATCTATGCAGCATGTGAGGTGGTGTGTGAGGTGAGGAGAAGACGAAAGGGGGTTCAAGGAACAGCATGGTATAATGAAGAGGTTAGACGGGCTTTGGCACAAACGAAAAAAGCATATAGTGAGTGGATGACAAACAGAGGTGTGGAGGAAGTTGAGAGATTGTTGAGAGAGTTACTGTATACTCGCATTAGTTTCATTCTCTTTGTTCAATAATTCATTAAAGTATTCCCTCCATCTGCTCACTCTTTCTCCCTTCTCCACTAGTAATCTAATTTTTTTTAACTCTGACTCCCCGATTAACTTCGTTAACACCGTGTCTAACTTTCTTTACCTCTTACCAGAATATTCTCTTACATTCCCTCCACTTTACACTCAGATTACTTCCAAATTCCTCATCCACTGTCTTCTTACTCTCCCTCACTAATCTTTTCACTTCTTTCTTCCTCTCTACATATACTGTGTAAGTGAATGGGGAATGGATGGGAGAAGCGAGGATGTGAGAAGAGACGAAGTAATCAATAAGACAGAAGTTGAGGAATCAACGAAGAAGATCAATATCGGGAATGCCCCAGGAATCGATGGAGTGTGTGGTAAAATGCTGAAGCATGGGGGGAGAGATAGTAGTGAATGGATGTGGAAGATGTGCAGATTGGCCTGGAGGAAGGTAAAGTCCTGGAGGACTGGAAGTCAGGTATAATTCTGCTGTACAAAGGAAAACAGCAAAATGAAGTGTGTGGTAATCATAGGGCCATTTGTCTTTTTAATAATGTAACAGAAAAAGTATATACCAGGATACTTCTTGACAGAGTTAGGGAAATAACAGAGGAATTAGTTGGAGAAGAACAGGGAGGTTTTAAAAAGGGAAGAGGTTGTGTAGATCCGATATTCATTCTCAGGTCTTTAGTCGAAATGATTCTAGAGAGGGGAAAGAAGTTGTATGCGGCCTTCATGGATTGGGAGAAAGCATATGACAGGGTGGATAAACAAGGATTGTGGAAAGTATAAAGAATGTATGGAGTAAATGGGAAGTTGTTGAATGCCCTGAATATTATGTATTCACGGATGCTATGACCATATATATATATATATATATATATATATATATATATATATATATATATATATATATATATATATATATATATATATATATATATATATATATATATATATATATATATATATATATATATATAATTATATATATATATATATATATATATATATATATATATATATATATATATATATATATATATATATATATATATATATATATATATATATATATATGGGAGGAGTAGACTGTAGTCGAACAGGGCAGTACTCCCGAGGTTGATGGCAAACTGGTGATAGGGAGAGCTGGAGCTCCCGTTTCACCAGCCCTCAGGACTTGATCCTGACCATCTCCCTTTTCTGAACATTTTCAGTGCCTTCATTTACACAGAGAGTAGGCCAGCATGCTCTCATAATACCTCTACCTTCAACTGTCTACACCACACTACATGCGCATAACATATCACACCTTCTATTCACATCTTTAGTAATGGCCGCTGCAATCTTACAATCAAATGAGGTGGTACCTCGGATTGCCACCACCGGCAGGGTAGGGCTGGAGGCACAGGGTCCTCCCGGTCGCCATCAAGCGACTGTGCTATCAGCGACTGTTGCTATTTCTGGGAATGCTCGTCCGTGAAGAGGTGACGGTGCGGCCTTATTCTTTACCAACATCCACGGCCTTACCACAAACTTAAACTCAGTTCATTTTTTCCTTCAGTCCATATCGCCTTTGGCCCTTTTCCTCACAGAACCACAGATCTCACCCTCTACCGATATATCTCCATTTTGTTTCCCGGTTACCATTTCCTTACAAACTTTCGAAACAAGGGCAGCACCTGTTGTTATATCAAATTCCAATATGCAGTTGATACTATTTTAAAATTCACTTCATCCAGTTTTGATTACTCATTATACAAATTAAATTGCCAAAACATTACCAAAGATATCTGTGTAGTTTATCGTTCCCCCAATGCTTCTTCGGAACCCATTGTATTTGATTCCATATCCACTCAGTTGAGTAACCTTGACCTTGCCCTTGGCAATGAAATTACCATTTTGGGTGATTTTAACATACACAATGTTGAATGGTTATTGCATTCTGCCCGGACTGACGACGCTGGTCTAGAATGCGAGCTGTTTGCGGAATCGTTTAATCTCACCCAGTTGGTAAAGCAACCAACCAGAATACCTGATAATCCTGACCATAATGCCCATCTCTTGGATTAGTTCATGACAAATAATCCAGATCAATACAGGATAGAGGTACTGTCACCACTTGGATCCTATGCCCACAATCTCATCAAAGCCTCATTAGTTAACCCTCCTACACCTCCCCATTCCGAACCTGTCAGGGTGACCCGATGGCACTTTGACAGGGCAGACTGCGATGGATTTAGAAATTATCTTGCTGATGTTCCATGGCAGTCTTTCTTCTCTAGTGATCCCAATTCTACCCAGTCCCACATTTGCGACTTAATACTAGCTGGTATGGATTTATTCATACCAAATCAACAATTCACTAAAAGATCAAACTCTCCAAAATGGTTTGATGGCAATTGTGCCAGAGCAACAGCCTAAAAGTCATTAGCATATAACTCTTACTTAAAATCAAAAACATCTGAATCACTCTCCCAATTTAAAATTGCTAGAAATCATGCAAAAGCTGTATTAAATCTATCTAAATCAAACTTTCTTCAAAAGCAAGCATCAAAACTACTTAACCCTAATGACAATAGAATATTCTGGTCAACTCTTAATTCTTTCAATAATAACTTTAACAAGTCATCTTCCATTCCCCCACTAAAATCTTCAGACGGCAATATTACAAATGACCCACGTGGGAAAGCAGATATCTTTGCTAGTACCTTTGCAAGAAACTCTACCATAGATAATACCAGCCAGAATGTCTCAGTACTGGAACTTGATTCTCCCGAAATTGCCCCACTTAAAATACAGACAAGATTCGTAAAATCCATCCTAGACAATTTACCTACCAACAAAGGTCCAGGCCCAGATGGAATTCCGCCAATTGTTTTGAAAAAGTGTTCCCCTGAACTTGCCTCTGTCCTAGCTAAATGATTCAGACTATGCATACGTACTTCTTTATTCCCAAATTCATGGAAAGAAGCCAGTATCCACCCAGTTCCGAAGAAAGGAAGTTCGTCTGACCCCTCCAATTACAGACCAATAGCTGTCACATCTTCTTTTGGTAAGGTATTTGAAACTTTAATTAATAAGCATATTGTTAAACATCTTGAATCCAACAACTTAATTAGTGACAGACAATACGGTTTTCGCCACGAAAGATCCACCATTGACATACTCAATCTCTTAACTCATACCATCCATCAATCAATTGATCTTTTTGGAGAAACTCATGCAGTAGCTCTTGATATCTCTAAAGCTTTCGACAGAGTATGGCACCGTTCCCTACTGTCCAAACTCCCTTGCTATGGACTAGCGTCTTTTGTTCCTTTGATTTCTTCTTATCTTAGTGGCAGGAAAATAAGAGTAAAAGTAGATGATGTATATTCGAATTTCCACTTAATTAACGCCGGCGTGCCGCAGGGATCAGTTCTGGCGCCAACCCTATTTCTGGTTCATATTAATGATCTCTTATCTGTCACTCACAATCCCATTCACTCATATGCAGATGACTCAACACTACATAGTTCATTCACACTCAGACATCCATTTACAAAGTCTAATATCTCTACCTCTCAACTCAGTACAGCCATCTCCATAAATCAAGATCTATCTACAATCAGTGAATGGGGACAAAACAACCTTGTCTCTTATAATGCTAGTAAAACTAAATATATACAGTTTACTAATAGACAGATATTACCAGATTCGTACATTACCTTCAGTTCTACTAATATTCCCATCTCCAAAAGTATTGAAATTCTTGGTGTCTCACTTAACAGTGCCCTCAGCTGGACCTCTCATGTCAGATCACTTGCTAAAACCGCCTCAAAGAAACTTGGATTATTGTACAGAGTCCGTAACTTCTTCGCTGATGAGCAGTTAGCTATAATTTATAAGAGTCATGTGCGCTCTCAGCTTGAATATTGCTCACCCTTGTGGAATGGTTGTGGAGAGGTTGCATTAAGACAACTAGACAAAATTCAGAATAAAACTGTTATAATCATTAACAACCCTGCCATTACATATAAACTACCTCCCCTGCAAGTAAGAAGGAATGTTGCCTCCCTTGCATTATTTTACAGATATTTTTTTGACAAATGCTCAGACGAAGTTGCGTCCATGGTGCCACCTCTCCATGCTTTCCCTCGTGCTACACCGGCATCTGGTAGCGCTCATGACTGGAATGTCACTCAACCATATTGCAGAACTTCTGCCTATCAGAATTCTTTCATTCCCCGAACTGCATCTCTCTGGAACTCGCTTCCCCAGAGTTGTTTTCCTCCAAATTTCAACCTACAACTGTTCAAGTCTAACTGTTACAGATATTTTATGAACAGAGGACACCAGTAATCTGGTGTATGGATTATTTTTTTTTCCCCATTTGTTTTTCCTTCCTCTGTTCTGTTATTAAAAATATATATATATATATATATATATATATATATATATATATATATATATATATATATATATATATAGATAGATAGATAGATAGATAGATAGATAGATACGGGTGTATGTATGTACGTATGGGAGTGTGTTTGCATATATGCATGGATGTGTGTGTTCCTACCTAATTGTTCTTACCTAATTGTATCTTTACAGGAATGAGTCAAGCTCGTACTGTCCCGTGTCTTAAACCATATTTATCGTACATATCCTTAAATTTGTGAATTGTTTTGGCACACACTATTTCATTCGGTAGTGCATTCCATTGATCAATTGCTTTCTTTGGGAAACTGAATTTCCTTACGTCTTTATCACCTCTCTTCTTATGCAGTTTTTTGCAGTGTCCTTTTGCTGATGCTTCTCCATATGTTAAGTAATCATTTATGTCTATTTTCTCCTTTCCTGATATGCACTTATATAGCATTATCATGTCACCTCTTTTCCTTCTCTCCTGTAGTGTTGGTAGATTCCGTCTATTTAGTCTTTCTTCGTAGCTTAGGTCCCTGAAGCTTGGTATCCATCTTGTAGCGGCCCTTTGAACTTTTTCAATTTTGTCTATATGCTTTTTGACATGAGGACTCCAGACTACTGATGCATATTCCAGGGTTGGTCTAATGAATGATGTTATTATCCTTCTTAGCATGTCTTCATTTATGTATGTGAATGCTATTCTCATATTTGCAAGCAATGTATACATGTTCCATACCTTCTCGCTGATGTGGTCAGCCTGAGATAGTCTGTTACTGATAATCACACCTAGGCCTTTCTCTCTTTCTCATGTGAATAGGGTTTTATTTCCTAACTTATAATCCCAATCATGTCTTTTTCCACTTTTACCAAACTTGATTACATGACACTTGTCCACATTGAATTCCATTTGCCATGTACTACTCCATTGATGAAGTGTATTTAATTCTTTTGTAGCTCTTTACAAGAGACTGTGTTTGTAATTCTCCTTTGTATTTTTGCATCATCTGCAAACATATTCAGATAGCTCTCATTTCCAGTGTTACTGTTTATATCATTTATATACACTAAAAACATGATTGGTGCCCGCACTGAATCCTGTGGTACTCCACTAGTCACTTCTTTCCATGATGAGTAGTTTCCTCTTAGTACTGTCCTCATTTCTCTTTTTATGAGAAAGTCTTGCATCCAACAAAACAGTTTGCCTCGAATTCCTCCTTGATGGTACAGTTTCTATAAAAGTCTTTGGTGTGGTACTGTGTCAAAAGCTTTCTTGAAACCTAAATAGATACTGTCCACCCATCCTTCCCTTTCCTGTATTGTGTTTGTTACTCTGTCATAGTAGCTCAACAGATTAGTAACACATGATTTTCCTTTTCTGAAACCAAACTGTCTTTCTGATATCATACTGTGTTCTTCTAGATGATTTACCCAAGCTTTTCTTATAAGTTTTTCTAATACCTTGCTTACAACACTGGTCAGTGATACTGGTCGGTAGTTGAGTGAATTTTGTCTATTTCCTTTCTTGAATAAGGGGACAATATTTGCTTTTTTCCAAATATCAGGTAGTTTACCTTGACTCAAGGATTTCTTGAAAATTAAAAATAATGGTTTACTTAACTCCTTTGCACATTCTTGTAATACCCAACATGAAATTTCATCAGGACCACTTGCTTTTCCTCTGTCTAATCTACTTAACTCCTCCTGTATTACTTTTTCTGTTATTTGTATATCTGGTAGTATGTGTGGAGATGCGTGTTCCAGATAGTCCCTCTCAAAATTTTTTTCTTCTGTAAAAACTAATTGGAAATTCTTATTTAGTGCTTCACAAATATCTTTCTCTTGTGTATAATTGATTCCCTCGTCCGTAATGGATTGTATTATATCTTTTACTTTGGTTTTGCTTCTGATATAGCTGTAAAACAGCTTTGGTTGATCACTACTTTTATTTATTATATCCTCCTCAAACTGTTTCTGGGCTTCCCTCCTTATTCTTGTATAGTCGTTTCTTGCCCGTTTGAAATTATTATACTCCCTTTCACTATTGTGTCTTCTGTATCTATTCCAGAACAAATCTCTTCTTTCCTTTGATTTTTTACATTCTGTATTGAACCATTTCTGTATTTTCTTATCTGCTTCTTTGTGCTGTGGGATGTACTTCTGGACTCCTATTTCATAAAATTCACAAAATTTTTTATATACAGCATTTAAATCTTGTCCTCTAAGCTCATTTTCCCAATCAACTTCTAAGAAATACTTCTTTAGGTCTTGATAATTTCCCTTTTTATAGTTTAGGCTCTTTTTGTAACCGTCATTGCTGTTTACTATGTCATATGCTATCCTGAAGTTATAATTTAGTACTGCATGATCGCTTTTGCCGAGTGGAGGGTGATATATTAAACTGTCAATATCATTTTCTTGCCTAGTAAATATTAGATCTAGCACTGAAGGTACATCAAGTCCTCTTTTTCTGGTGGTTTCCCTCACATGTTGCATTAAGAAAAACTCTTGTACGAGATCCAGGAGCTTTTGGTCCCAACAGCTTTCTTGGCTATTTATATCTAGAGTATTCCAATTTATATTTGTATCGAAGTCCCCAGTTAGTATAATTCTTTCCGATTTCTCTTCCATTTTATGTAGCAATGATCTTATACTCTGAATTGTACTCTCTGTCAGGTCCTCATATTCGTCTCTTTCCTATGTGTTTGATCTGGGTGGCATGTACAAATTGGCTACAATTACTATACCTTCAGATGTGTCGATCTCTACTGCAATCAGTTCTACTTGTGATGGTATATCTAGTTTTATTTCCTTGACTTTTAGTTTTTCTTAGTTAATATTATAATTCCTCCTCCTTTTTTTTAATTTCTGTCTCTTCTCCATATATTGTATTCCTCTAAGTTTTGTATGTCATTGGATATCCTTGGTGTTAATTTTGTTTCAGTTAGGCATATTATTTGTGGTTCATTTTCTCTGACATAATCATTCATCTCTAGTAATTTAGATACCATTCCATCCACATTTGAGTACATCAACTTTATCATCTTGTTTATATACTTGTCATGACATGGTTCTACTACCTTCTTCCTTTTTCTTCCATCCTGTTTGTGTACCACTTTCGTACCTGCAATCCTATTACTTTGTAAAAAAATTTCTTCTTCTCCTCTTCTGATCATCCCTCATTTTTTGTTTTTGCTTCCTCCCTTTTCTCTTTCAGTAATTCCAGTTCCTCTTGTGTTAGGCATCTTTTTATCCATACATTTTTGAACTCCTCTTTTTCCATAAGATTCTTAGCATTTTTTAGTATCTCTTCCACAGTGTTTACACTCTGGAAAGTCACCTTTAGAGGTCTTGTCTTGCTTTTCTCGTATTTC
Organism: Coenobita brevimanus; assembly: GCF_032717465.1. NCBI lineage: Eukaryota > Metazoa > Arthropoda > Malacostraca > Decapoda > Coenobitidae > Coenobita > Coenobita brevimanus. The sequence continues at coordinate 23,042,168 of NC_137006.1, read as the reverse complement.
CCTGACCTTTTGTGTTCCTCTATGTCTTTACTACAGATTTCCTCTGATACTTCTTTCAGTAAGTTCATTACATTTGTCATCTTCTTTTTGTCTCTTATTATCTTGTTTTTAACTTCATCCTCTTCTATACCAGTGATTACTATTGATTTGTTTATCTCTACTAAATCTCTGACTAACTTTGAATTGTTTTGGATTTTTCTTTTCACCTCCTTTTTGATGCTTTTTTCCTCCACCCTTGTTTCTAAGTCTTTATTTACTTTCACCATTTCAGCATACGTGGTTTCTACATCATTTTTGTAGCTTTGCACAGCTTCATTCACTTGTGTTATCTTCTCCTCATTATCACTGCTGTGGTCAATAAGACTGCTTACTTGCCTAATTGTCTCTGTGTCATTTTTGAACTCTTCCATAACACTCTCGTGATTGACTACTGTACTTGCCATTTCATTCATTTTCTTCCTAGGTGTACTTAATTCCACTGTTAGTTTACTGATGGTTGTGTCTTTCTTATTGGCCTCCCTTCCTAGTTTTTCTATTTCCTCCTTTTGCAAGTGCATCTGCTTCTTTATTTCATCAATTTCATTTTTGAAAGCCATTTCTAGTTTGTTTACACGTTCGACCAGTCTATTGTGAGTCTCTACTTCAACCAGTTCTTGGTAGAAATCATCATTTGTGTGTGTGTGTGTGTGTGTGTGTGTGTGTGTGTACATATATTTTTGTATATATACTGTATGTATATATGTGTATATGTATATGCATATATACATATATGGCCTTAATGACCAGGGGCTTCGGCCCAAATGGTCGATAGGCCATTGACTTAAAAAAAAAAAAAAAAAGTGTCTGTTACCAAGTGTGTATGGATTGTTTATTTTTTTTTACTCATTTGTTTTTCCTTCCTCCGTTCTGTTATTTATAAAAAAAAAAAGTGCAAGTTATTGCTACGACACGTCAAGTCACACTTAAGTCACACCACGTTATTATTGACGACATGCGGTGACACAACAAGACATGAAGATCGTGGCGTGTCGTGGGAAAGTTCCTGACAGTGGGACATAGGCTTGACCAACATCATTGCCCTCCAAGCCTCGCCTCACATCCCACACCGCTGCCAACCAATGTAATAACCGGACTGAAACTTAACAAATTAATCATTGGTCTGGCTAAGATTTGAACTCAGCCCCTCGCACTTCATAGGCGTGCACATTACCACTGAGCCAAAGACAGGGTCCCCCCGCATTGCTTGTAAGCAATGCTGGCTTTTTGTGGACCCCATTACAGTTTGGCCATGTGGAGAGGATGGAGAGAGAAAGACTGACGAGAAAAGTGTATGAGAGTGAGATGGAGAGGGGAGAGGTAGGGGGAGGCCAAGAATGAGATGGAGAGATGGAGTGTAGAGGTATATGAGACAGGGTGTGTGTGAGCTGGGAGCAGGGCAGTGAAGTGGCGGGGGACAGGACGACATGGGCGCTACTTGTTTGTGGCCACTCCTTACGGGATTATGGCGTCTAACCATACAATAGATAGACAGGTTGTGTGCCTGTGATTGTTCAGACCATGTATTAATAAGATTTTGAGCTTACTCAGTTGGACTGTGGTGGAGAGCACCGGAGGGTTTTTTCCTGGCAACGTTCTTTATTAGATGCCAAATGGAGGCAACACTCCTCTGATGGCTGATGCTATCGGCGAATTTCCGCCAGGATTCAGTATGGACGCATTGTTGGAGGGTAATTAGATCATTGCTTGACGCCTGGTACTAATGGATATGGTCAAGTGTCGGTTGCCTCTGGAATGAAACACCATCTGCCACCACCTTCCTTTCTGTTTCGAGGATGTGCTGATGAAGTGTCCAAATATGAGCTTCAGGGCGACGTTTATTGTGTGGTTTTGCAACATAGTGACTGTAGAAGTGTTGTGTGGTGTTTACCAGGGAGGAATACAAGCTGTCAGGTGACTGCAAATCAATGTGGGGGAGCGGCTGGAAACATATGAGATGTACACAGGCCAGTACTTGGGAGGAATGGTAATGCAGGTGTGAATGTGAGGAAGGAAAGGTTCATCAAGGGGGGAATAATGGAGGCCGAGGGCAACGTGTTCTGAGAAGAGGGTAGGGATGGAAGAGCACCTGACATAGGACAGCACTTGGCCAGAGGTTGTGATGTGATCAAGAGTGCCTTCACAAGTGTGTGTGGCACCACTAGTTCTTACCTAATTGTTACCTAATTGTATCTTTACAGGAATGAGTCAAGCTCGTACTGTCCTGTGTCTTAAACCATATTTATCGTACATATCCTTAAACTTGTTTATTGTTTTGGCACACACTATTTCATTCGGTAGTACATTCCATTGATCAATTGCTCTGTTTGGGACACTGAATTTCCTTACGTCTTTATCACCTCTCTTCTTACGCAGTTTTTTGCAGTGTCCTCTTGCTGATGCTTCTCCATATGTTAAGTAATCATTTATGTCTATTTTCTCCTTTCCTGATATGCACTTATATAGCATTATCATGTCACCTCTTTTCAGAGAAATTACCAATATGCCGGGAATCGAACCCGGGACTCTCAGGTGAGAGCCAGGCAGCATACCACTACACCACGACCACAGTGGGGGCGGAGGGACGTTGGTTACAAGATTGTGACAACGTGAGTTAACTTTTACCTGGTCGTGGTGTAGTGGTATGCTGCCTGGCTCTCACCTGAGAGTCCCGGGTTCGATTCCCGGCATATTGGTAATTTCTCTGATGATTTTTCCTGTGAAAAAATACAGGTTCTCTCTTCATTCTGACTCGCCGTAAGTGTTTGGGATAGATTAAAAGCATCAACTTGCCCGAGTGCCAGGGGGTTAACTCATCCTCTTCATGCCCACAGTGGGGGCGGAGGGACGTTGGTTACAAGATTGTGACAACGTGAGTGAACTTTTACCTGGTCGTGGTGTAGTGGTATGCTGCCTGGCTCTCACCTGAGAGTCCCGGGTTCGATTCCCGGCATATTGGTAATTTCTCTGATGATTTTTCCTGTGAAAAAAATACAGGTTCTCTCTTCACCTCTTTTCCTTCTCTCCTGTAGTGTTGGTAGATTCAGTTTATTTAGTCTTTCTTCGTAGCTTAGGTTCCTTAAGCTTGGTATCCATCTTGTAGCGGCCCTTGAACTTTTTCAATCTTGTCTATATGCTTTTTGAGATGAGGACTCCAGACTACTGATGCATATTCTAGGTATGAATGATGTTATTATCCTTCTTAGCATGTTTTCATTTATGTATGTGAATGCTATTCTCATATTTGCAAGCAGTGTATACATGTTCCGTACCTTCTCGCTGATGTGGTCAGCCGGAGATAGTCTGTTATTGATATCACACCTAGGTCTTTCTCTCTTTCTGATGTGTATAGGGTTTTATTTCCTAACTTATAATCCCAATCATGTCTTTTTCCACTTTTACCAAACTTGATTACATGACACTTGTCCACAGTGAATTCCATTTGCCATGTACTACTCCATTCATGAAGTTTATTTAATTCTTCTTGTAGCTCTTTACAAGAGTCTGTGTTAGTAATTCTCCTTTGTATTTTTACATCATCTGCAAACATGTTCAGATAGCTCTCATTTCCAGTGTTACTGTTTATATCATTTATATACACTAAAAACATGATTGGTGCCAGCACTGAACCCCGTGGTACTCCACTAGTCACTTCTTTCCATGATGAGTAGTTTCCTCTTAGTACTGTCCTCATTTCTCTTTTTATGAGAAAGTCTTGCATCCAACAAAACAGTTTGCCTCGAATTCCTCCTTGATGGTACAGTTTCCATAAAAGTCTTTGGTGTGGTACGTGTCAAAAGCTTTCTTGAAATCTAAATAGATACTGTCCACCCATCCTTCCCTTTCCTGTATTGTGTTTGTTACTCTGTCATAGTAGCTCAACAGATTAGTAACACATGATTTTCCTTTTCTGAAACCAAACTGTCTTTCTGATATCATACTGTGTTCTTCTAGATGATTTACCCAAGCTTTTCTTATAAGTTTTTCTAATACCTTGCTTACAACACTGGTCAGTGATACTGGTCGGTAGTTGAGTGGATTTTGTCTTTTTCCTTTCTTGAATAAGCGGACAATATTTGCTTTTTTCCAAATATCAGGTAGTTTACCTTGACTCAAGGATTTCTTGAAAATTATAAATAATGGTTTACTTAACTCCTTTGCACATTCTCGTAATACTCAACATGAAATTTCATCAGGACCACTTGCTTTTCCTCTGTCTAATCTACTTAACTCCTCCTGTATTACTTTTTCTGCTATTTGTATATCTGGTAGTATGTGTGGACATGCGTGTTCCACATAGTCCCTCTCAAAATTTTTTTCTTCTGTCAAAACTAATTGGAAATTCTTATTTAGTGCTTCACAAATATCTTTCTCTTGTGTATAAGTGATTCCCTCGTCCGTAATGGATTGTATTATATCTTTTACTTTGGTTTTGCTTCTGATATAGCTGTAAAACAGCTTTGGTTGATCACTACTTTTATTTATTATATCCTCCTCAAACTGTTTCTGGGCTTCCCTCCTTATTCTTGTATAGTCGTTTCTTGCCCGTTTGTAATTATTATACGCCCTTTCACTATTGTGTCTTCTGTATCTATTCCACAACAAATCTCTTCTTTCTTTTGATTTTTTACATTCTGTATTGAACCATTTCTGTATTTTCTTATCTGCTTCTTTGTGCTGTGGGATGTACTTCTGGTCTCCTATTTCATAAAATTCACAAAATTTTTTATATACAGCATTTAAATCTTGTCCTCTAAGCTCATTTTCCCAATCAACTTCTAAGAAATACTTCTTTAGGTCTTGATAATTTCCCTTTTTATAGTTTAGGCTCTTTTTGTAACTGTCATTGCTGTTTACTATGTCATATGCTATCCTGAAGTTATAATTTAGTACTGCATGATCGCTTTTGCCGAGTGGAGGGTGATATATTAAACTGTCAATATCATTTTCTTGCCTAGTAAATATTAGATCTAGCACTGAAGGTACATCAAGTCCTCTTTTTCTGATGGTTTCCCTCACATGTTGCATTAAGAAAAACTCTTGTACGAGATCCAGGCGCTTTTGGTCCCAACAGCTTTCTTGGCTATTTATGTCATAAAGACTTTGTATCATAAAGCAGCGACTTTGTATTTGCTTGTAGAGGCGTATATTTTAGACTTGTGGTCGAGCGGCTTTTATATCTTGTAGTAGTTTCCCCACCAGATGTCATGTAGTGACGGGAGAGGTAAAGAATAGTATGGGACTATTTTTATTTGTCTTGGAAATATTAAACAGGTATAATAGTATAAGTCCTGGGTAGCTACCTCCCTGTCTCGCTATCTCTCTCTCTCTCTCTGTTCTCAAGCTAATCTCCGTCTCGACCTCTCTCTAGGGTCGCTTGTCTCCTTCTCTCCTCTCTTTTCTAACATCTCGTGTAGTAGGGTGTGTGTGCCACGTATCTTCCTCGTGGCAACAGAACTTTCTCACGAGAGGACTGCTGACAGCTAACTGAATCATCTCCTTACTGGCCGCTGTCGTCAGCTTTCCTCCGTGTAAGCGTTTAGCGCTGCTCGCTTCTCGCAAACACAACACCTTCTCATCATTTGACTTCCTGCTTCTATCTGTCTCTCTATCTATCTATTTATCTATCTATCTAGTATGATTTGCAATTATAATATGGAGACCTACCACATTGCTCTGCCGCGCAAAATGGCGTACCATCGACATTTAATAGTCATAACATATTAATACATATTATATATACATTATAATAAACTTATAAGCTAATTAAGTGAAATACATAATATTGTAAAGTAACATAATTGTATGAATATTGTATACATATATTATTCATAGTAAATAGTGATTATTCAGTAATATTACGCATATAATTGTGCAATGGTAATACTGCTAGGTTATTACATTACATATTTGAGTTATCACTTTAGTAATGTCTAATATTTCACCTAACTTGTATGATGATACTGGTAATATAGAATTGTGCTATAATTGTATGACTTATAATATTGTACTAACATTGTGGTACTACATAATTGTAACATTTTATGAATTGTTACCAAATATTGTGTTAATGCATAATTGTGTTGGCCTTATAATTATAGTTACATAAAAGTTACATCTTGTTAATGCAACTGTTTTGTCGTTACATAATTGTTACATATCGTTTGTAGGTACATAATTGTTGTTAAAGTTACATAAAAGTTACATCTTGTTAATGCAACTGTTACATAATTGGCAAAGTGTAACATAATGCAATCGTTTGTCGTTACATAATTGTTACATATCGTTTGTAGGTACATAATTATAATATGGAGTAACATAACTGTAATAACTGCAGTCCTAACATATGCTGCGGTCGATGATAGTGATGATGTGTCGTGCCACTTGTATGTGGAGACAACAATTTGCTTTTTTGTTTGTAGTTTACGTGGTATTTTGGCATGTATAGTGACATTTACACTTATTTTCATTTGTTTGTTATGTGATCTTACTTTATTTCTCTTGTTTCCTTCTTACTTTTCTTTCTTTCTTTCCTTTTCCTTTTCCTTTTTTTTTTTTTTTTTTTTTTTTTTTGTATGTATTGATTTTCCATAGTTTGTTTCTCTTTGCTTGTGTACGCTTTTTTCCATGTTGTTCATGGTTGCATAATTGCTGACTAATTTCCTTGAGATACTTTTTCAAAGTTTAGTTTATATTGCACAGATACTATAAAATGATATTATATAGTCCCATATTTTGTTATTTTATATAAAAAAATATATATACATATATACAGTATTAACTATACACACTGACTTGTTCACCTGTACCTATCGTGAGTAATATGTGTGTCAGCACTGTGTGGAAATCATTGTCTTCACGATTGTGTTGAAGATGTTCACTCTTGCTAACGGCATTTGTGTTGGCCATTTTTTTTTTTCGTAAGTTAATTTATCTGTTTCCACTAGGTAGCTTTAATTAATAAATGTTTAATACAGTTTTTTTAATTGCTCACTGAGTAATGGTGATGGTATATTTTCTTTATCGCTTGTAGATATAATAATGTATAGTTTTATGTATGAAACACGTATTTTATGTAGGTATGAATGGTAACATTCGTTGGTAGTAAATAAATGTTATAATAAATGAATGAATATATACAGTGTAGAATATTTATTGTTGGTGATTATTTAGTGTTTGAGTTATGGAGATAACTGAAGTAAGTATGTGTATTTAAACTGTAACTATACAGCACGTTTTATATGTTTGTGCAGAAGCTTATTGTCTATCACTGTGTATTGTATAAATGAAGTAATTATGTAACTTACTAATTTTTACCGTGGTGGGAAATGGTGTGAGTGGTGGTGCAGGTGGTGTGTTGACTGACGTGGCGTCTGTTCAGCAAGCACGCATGATGACCTCAACTTCCCACACTGGTAGCTGTGGTGAGTGAATGAGTAGCGATGAGTAACTTGAGTGAAGACGAGTGAGTAAGATGAGTTGTAAATCGTGTCTCACTCTTCGTTTGTTTGTTCCCTTTATTCTATGTGGAAGTTTTCTCTGTCCTTTTCTCTAGTGATTTATTCGTTGTAGGATGAAGACTGCCGCTTCTTGTAGGTGCGTGTAGAAGATTATACAGACGACGTAGAGTTGTTAATTGTAGTTGATTGTAGATGGCTGTAGACTTTGTAGAACTGGAGCTAACCTTGTAGTCTCGGTTGCTTTTGTAGAAATTTGCTTTTAATTCGGAGACGATGTCCGCAGATTTGCTGATTTGTCGTTAAGCTACTTGCAAGGCGTCGAGTGATCTCTTGACCTCTGCATCAGCGTAATGATCTGGGAGACGGAGGGGGCAGGAGCTGATATTGTTGGTTGTTGTCAATCTTGATATTTTGTAGGAATTTAATGTTGATTCGTAGACGAGGTTCGTATACGTTCGCTGCTACCAAATGTCATAAAGACTTTGTATCATAAAGCAGCGACTTTGTATTTGCTTGTAGAGGCGTATATTTTAGACTTGTGGTCGAGCGGCTTTTATATCTTGTAGTAGTTTCCCCACCAGATGTCATGTAGTGACGGGAGAGGTAAAGAATAGTATGGGACTATTTTTTATTTGTCTTGGAAATATTAAACAGGTATAATAGTATAAGTCCTGGGTAGCTACCTCCCTGTCTCGCTATCTCTCTCTCTCTCTCTGTTCTCAAGCTAATCTCCGTCTCGACCTCTCTCTAGGGTCGCTTGTCTCCTTCTCTCCTCTCTTTTCTAACATCTCGTGTAGTAGGGTGTGTGTGTCACGTATCTTCCTCGTGGCAACAGAACTTTCTCACGAGAGGACTGCTGACAGCTAACTGAATCATCTCCTTACTGGCCGCTGTCGTCAGCTTTCCTCCGTGTAAGCGTTTAGCGCTGCTCGCTTCTCGCAAACACAACACCTTCTCATCATTTGACTTCCTGCTTCTATCTGTCTCTCTATCTATCTATTTATCTATCTATCTAGTATGATTTGCAATTATAATATGGAGACCTACCACATTTATATCTAGAGTATTCCAATTTATATTTGTATTGAAGTCCCCAGTTAGTATAATTCTTTCCGATTTCTCTTCCATTTTATGTAGCAATGATCTTATACTCTGAATTGTACTCTCTGTCAGGTCCTCATATTCGTCTCTTTCCTATGTGTTTGATCTGGGTGGCATGTACAAATTGGCTACAATTACTATACCTTCAGATGTGTCGATCTCTACTGCAATCAGTTCTACTTGTGATGGTATATCTAGTTTTATTTCCTTGACTTTTAGTTTTTCTTAGTTAATATTATAATTCCTCCTCCTTTTTTTTTAATTTCTGTCTCTTCTCCATATATTGTATTCCTCTAAGTTTTGTATGTCATTGGATATCCTTGGTGTTAATTTTGTTTCAGTTAGGCATATTATTTGTGGTTCATCTTCTCTGACATAATCATTCATCTCTAGTAATTTAGATACCATTCCATCCACATTTGAGTACATCAACTTTATCATCTTGTTTATATACTTGTCATGACATGGTTCTACTACCTTCTTCCTTTTTCTTCCATCCTGTTTGTGTACCACTTTCGTACCTGCAATCCTATTACTTTGTAAAAAAATTTCTTCTTCTCCTCTTCTGATCATCCCTCATTTTTTGTTTTTGCTTCCTCCCTTTTCTCTTTCAGTAATTCCAGTTCCTCTTGTGTTAGGCATCTTTTTATCCATACATTTTTGAACTCCTCTTTTTCCATAAGATTCTTAGCATTTTTTAGTATCTCTTCCACAGTGTTTACACTCTGGAAAGTCACCTTTAGAGGTCTTGTCTTGCTTTTCTCGTATTTCCCTGACCTTTTGTGTTCCTCTATGTCTTTACTACAGATTTCCTCTGATACTTCTTTCAGTAAGTTCATTACATTTGTCATCTCCTTTTTGTCTCTTGTTATCTTGTTTTTAACTTCTTCCTCTTCTATACCAGTGATTACTATTGATTTGTTTATCTCTACTAAATCTCTGACTAACTTTGAATTGTTTTGGATTATTCTTTTCACCTCCTTTTTGATGCTTTTTTCCTCCACCCTTGTTTCTAAGTCTTTATTTACTTTCACCATTTCAGCATACGTGGTTTCTACATCATTTTTGTAGCTTTGCACAGCTTCATTCACTTGTGTTATCTTCTCCTCAATATCACTGCTGTGGTCAATAAGACTGCTTACTTGCCTAATTGTCTCTGTGTCATTTTTGAACTCTTCCATAACACTCTCGTGATTGACTACTGTACTTGCCATTTCATTCATTTTCTTCCTAGGTGTACTCAATTCCACTGTTAGTTCACTGATGGTTGTGTCTTTCTTATTGGCCTCCCTTCCTAGTTTTTCTATTTCCTCCTTTTGCAAGTGCATCTGCTTCTTTATTTCATCAATTTCATTTTTGAAAGCCATTTCTAGTTTGTTTACACGTTCGACCAGTCTATTGTGAGTCTCTACTTCAACCAGTTCTTGGTAGAAATCATCATTTGTGTGTGTTTGTGTGTGTGTGTGTGTGTGTGTGTGTGTGTGTGTGTGTGTGTGTGTGTACATATATTTTTGTATATATACTGTATGTATATATGTGTATATGTATATGCATATATACATATATGGCCTTAATGACCAGGGGCTTCGGCCCAAATGGTCGATAGGCCATTGACTTAAAAAAAAAAAAAAAAAAGTGTCTGTTACCAAGTGTGTATGGATTGTTTATTTTTTTTTACTCATTTGTTTTTCCTTCCTCCGTTCTGTTATTTATAAAAAAAAAAAGTGCAAGTTATTGCTACGACACGTCAAGTCACACTTAAGTCACACCACGTTATTATTGACGACATGCGGTGACACAACAAGACATGAAGATCGTGGCGTGTCGTGGGAAAGTTCCTGACAGTGGGACATAGGCTTGACCAACATCATTGCCCTCCAAGCCTCGCCTCACATCCCACACCGCTGCCAACCAATGTAATAACCGGACTGAAACTTAACAAATTAATCATTGGTCTGGCTAAGATTTGAACTCAGCCCCTCGCACTTCATAGGCGTGCACATTACCACTGAGCCAAAGACAGGGTCCCCCCGCATTGCTTGTAAGCAATGCTGGCTTTTTGTGGACCCCATTACAGTTTGGCCATGTGGAGAGGATGGAGAGAGAAAGACTGACGAGAAAAGTGTATGAGAGTGAGATGGAGAGGGGAGAGGTAGGGGGAGGCCAAGAATGAGATGGAGAGATGGAGTGTAGAGGTATATGAGACAGGGTGTGTGTGAGCTGGGAGCAGGGCAGTGAAGTGGCGGGGGACAGGACGACATGGGCGCTACTTGTTTGTGGCCACTCCTTACGGGATTATGGCGTCTAACCATACAATAGATAGACAGGTTGTGTGCCTGTGATTGTTCAGACCATGTATTAATAAGATTTTGAGCTTACTCAGTTGGACTGTGGTGGAGAGCACCGGAGGGTTTTTTCCTGGCAACGTTCTTTATTAGATGCCAAATGGAGGCAACACTCCTCTGATGGCTGATGCTATCGGCGAATTTCCGCCAGGATTCAGTATGGACGCATTGTTGGAGGGTAATTAGATCATTGCTTGACGCCTGGTACTAATGGATATGGTCAAGTGTCGGTTGCCTCTGGAATGAAACACCATCTGCCACCACCTTCCTTTCTGTTTCGAGGATGTGCTGATGAAGTGTCCAAATATGAGCTTCAGGGCGACGTTTATTGTGTGGTTTTGCAACATAGTGACTGTAGAAGTGTTGTGTGGTGTTTACCAGGGAGGAATACAAGCTGTCAGGTGACTGCAAATCAATGTGGGGGAGCGGCTGGAAACATATGAGATGTACACAGGCCAGTACTTGGGAGGAATGGTAATGCAGGTGTGAATGTGAGGAAGGAAAGGTTCATCAAGGAGGGAATAATGGAGGCCGAGGGCAACGTGTTCTGAGAAGAGGGTAGGGATGGAAGAGCACCTGACATAGGACAGCACTTGGCCAGAGGTTGTGATGTGATCAAGAGTGCCTTCACAAGTGTGTGTGGCACCACTAGTTCTTACCTAATTGTTACCTAATTGTATCTTTACAGGAATGAGTCAAGCTCGTACTGTCCTGTGTCTTAAACCATATTTATCGTACATATCCTTAAACTTGTTTATTGTTTTGGCACACACTATTTCATTCGGTAGTACATTCCATTGATCAATTGCTCTGTTTGGGAAACTGAATTTCCTTACGTCTTTATCACCTCTCTTCTTACGCAGTTTTTTGCAGTGTCCTCTTGCTGATGCTTCTCCATATGTTAAGTAATCATTTATGTCTATTTTCTCCTTTCCTGATATGCACTTATATAGCATTATCATGTCACCTCTTTTCAGAGAAATTACCAATATGCCGGGAATCGAACCCGGGACTCTCAGGTGAGAGCCAGGCAGCATACCACTACACCACGACCACAGTGGGGGCGGAGGGACGTTGGTTACAAGATTGTGACAACGTGAGTTAACTTTTACCTGGTCGTGGTGTAGTGGTATGCTGCCTGGCTCTCACCTGAGAGTCCCGGGTTCGATTCCCGGCATATTGGTAATTTCTCTGATGATTTTTCCTGTGAAAAATATACAGGTTCTCTCTTCACCTCTTTTCCTTCTCTCCTGTAGTGTTGGTAGATTCAGTTTATTTAGTCTTTCTTCGTAGCTTAGGTTCCTTAAGCTTGGTATCCATCTTGTAGCGGCCCTTGAACTTTTTCAATCTTGTCTATATGCTTTTTGAGATGAGGACTCCAGACTACTGATGCATATTCTAGGTATGAATGATGTTATTATCCTTCTTAGCATGTTTTCATTTATGTATGTGAATGCTATTCTCATATTTGCAAGCAGTGTATGCATGTTCCGTACCTTCTCGCTGATGTGGTCAGCCGGAGATAGTCTGTTATTGATAATCACACCTAGGTCTTTCTCTCTTTCTGATGTGTATAGGGTTTTATTTCCTAACTTATAATCCCAATCATGTCTTTTTCCACTTTTACCAAACTTGATTACATGACACTTGTCCACATTGAATTCCATTTGCCATGTACTACTCCATTCATGAAGTTTATTTAATTCTTCTTGTAGCTCTTTACAAGAGTCTGTGTTAGTAATTCTCCTTTGTATTTTTACATCATCTGCAAACATGTTCAGATAGCTCTCATTTCCAGTGTTACTGTTTATATCATTTATATACACTAAAAACATGATTGGTGCCAGCACTGAACCCCGTGGTACTCCACTAGTCACTTCTTTCCATGATGAGTAGTTTCCTCTTAGTATTGTCCTCATTTCTCTTTTTATGAGAAAGTCTTGCATCCAACAAAACAGTTTGCCTCGAATTCCTCCTTGATGGTACAGTTTCCATAAAAGTCTTTGGTGTGGTACGTGTCAAAAGCTTTCTTGAAATCTAAATAGATACTGTCCACCCATCCTTCCCTTTCCTGTATTGTGTTTGTTACTCTGTCATAGTAGCTCAACAGATTAGTAACACATGATTTTCTTTTTCTGAAACCAAACTGTCTTTCTGATATCATACTGTGTTCTTCTAGATGATTTACCCAAGCTTTTCTTATAAGTTTTTCTAATACCTTGCTTACAACACTGGTCAGTGATACTGGTCGGTAGTTGAGTGGATTTTGTCTTTTTCCTTTCTTGAATAAGCGGACAATATTTGCTTTTTTTCAAATATCAGGTAGTTTACCTTGACTCAAGGATTTCTTGAAAATTATAAATAATGGTTTACTTAACTCCTTTGCACATTCTCGTAATACTCAACATGAAATTTCATCAGGACCACTTGCTTTTCCTCTGTCTAATCTACTTAACTCCTCCTGTATTACTTTTTCTGCTATTTGTATATCTGGTAGTATGTGTGGACATGCGTGTTCCACATAGTCCCTCTCAAAATTTTTTTCTTCTGTCAAAACTAATTGGAAATTCTTATTTAGTGCTTCACAAATATCTTTCTCTTGTGTATAATTGATTCCCTCGTCCGTAATGGATTGTATTATATCTTTTACTTTGGTTTTGCTTCTGATATAGCTGTAAAACAGCTTTGGTTGATCACTACTTTTATTTATTATATCCACCTCAAACTGTTTTTGGGCATCCCTCCTTATTCTTGTATAGTCGTTTCTTGCCTGTTTGTAATTATTATACGGCCTTTCACTATTGTCTTCTGTATCTATTCCACAACAAATCTCTTCTTTCTTTTGATTTTTTACATTCTGTATTGAACCATTTCTGTATTTTCTTATCTGCTTCTTTGTGCTGTGGGATGTACTTCTTGACTCCTATTTCATAAAATTCACAAATTTTTTATATACAGCATTTAAATCTTGTCCTCTAAGCTCATTTTCCCAATCAACTTCTAAGAAATACTTCTTTAGGTCTTGATAATTTCCCTTTTTATAGTTTAGGCTCTTTTTGTAACTGTCATTGCTGTTTACTATGTCATATGCCACCCTGAAGTTATAATTTAGTACTGCATGATCGCTTTTGCCGAGTGGTGGGTGATATATTAAACTGTCAATATCATTTTCTTGCCTAGTAAATATTAGATCTAGCACTGAAGGTACATCAAGTCCTCTTTTTCTGGTGGTTTCCCTCACATGTTGCGTTAAGAAAAACTCTTGTACGAGATCCAGGAGCTTTTGGTCCCAACAGCTTTCTTGGCTATTTATATCTAGAGTATTCCAATTTATATTTGTATTGAAGTCCCCAGTTAGTATAATTCTTTCCGATTTCTCTTCCATTTTATGTAGCAATGATCTTATACTCTGAATTGTACTCTCTGCCAGGTCCTCATATTCGTCTCTTTCCCAGCAAGTGTGCTGGAAGCGGCGGATGTGTTCATGGAGAGGAAGCCCATTGCAATTTGGAGTCGGAGAGAGGTCACCCTGAGCAGGATGTTGGGCATTGAAATCATCCATGTAGATCATGCCATGAACTGTAATATGGAACGCAAGGAAATTGAACCCTCTAGGGACACAATAGATGTTACACAAGGGGATCCTACCATCGTCCACTGCTGGCCTCAAACAGCTGAAAGATCTAATCATCATCTACAGAGCAGTATAGAAGTTGATGTGGTATGGAGGAATGAATGCAACTAAGGAGACCATTCCTGGCGAGGTGAACATACAAAATGTAGCCAGTAAATGAGGGAGCCTCTTTCCCAGGTGGAGGACAGCAAACAAAAGCATCTTGAATGAATATAACATGCGGATGATGGCGACATATATACATTGGTCTTGAGCGATGCAAGTTTCGATTGGTTTCTGATTCAATAGGCATTCCAAGAGGCATTCGGTTAGTGAAGTTTACATTTAGATTTCCAGGGGTCAGGTGGGGATGAGGTAACATCAGCGCTGCCTTGTGGTGTACAATGTGAGGGGTTATATGTCAATAGATCGTTGATCCTTTCATGGTGTGAGACAATAGCATCCATCTTCTCTGTGATGACGGTGACAGTAGTGATGATAACCTGATGAGACTCAACAAGAGAAGGAAGTGGGCTTCCACTGCTGGTGTGGTGATTGACCAAGCCAGCGATGCGTGTCTCAATGAAATAAAAGCGTGCCATAAGTACTTGGAGGGCAAGTACTTGTGCAGAATCAGGAGTGGAAGAAGAGGCAGGTGAGGAGGCTGCATCCTGTGGCAGTAGCAGTGGTGGTGGTGGTATATATGGTAACCTGGATGTAGGAGTCATGGCAGGGCCTGAGCGTTTGGTACAACCATGCCACTCGTTGACTCCTGGCTTGTAACAACGAGGACATCTCCACTGTGAGGTGTCCAGTACAGGTAAGGGTAACAGTTCTGTAGTAGAAATGGTAGCAGCAGTGGTGGGTGGCCAAAGGGTGCGATAGGGATAAGTCCAGGAGGCATGGTTGGCAGCACACCATGCACACTTCTCCGAGGTATAGCAGTAGCGTGATAAATGTCCGATTCCCCAGCATTTGAAGCACCATGGCTGTTTCTTGTCCTTCATTCTGTGTAGCTCACAAGATGGGAGACAAAGGAGGAAACTGAAATTGACATCTTGTGGAGGAAGGTTTGGGAGACTCCAGGTGACAACAAGCCGATTGATGGGCATCCCATTTTGATGGAAACCACGAGCAAAGTAGATGCCAGGGAATTCTTTGGCCAAGAAAGGGTCGACGCCAACAGGGCAGCGGGTGATGAGGTATGTAGGGAAATTATGGGGCCGGTCAACTGAGTTCTGAACATCCAGGAACAAGGACAAGAATTCACCAATCATAACCCTGTCTATGATGTCTGTACGTCGTCGTGAGATATAGACGAAGTGGGAAGTGACACCAGACATCTTGACCTCACCTAGCTCCTGATCGAGACAAAATGTCTTGGTGACCTCAGACAGGCAGTGAAGTTTCCAGTCAGGTACGCTTTGAAGAGGATTTTAACATACTCAGCAATGGGAGCAAATGCTGATGGAAGGGCTGGCTGGGAAGGTGTCTTCTGAGGAGTGAGGTGAGGGAGGAAGGGATCAGGAATCTTGCACTGAGATAAAGGCTCATTGCACTTGGATGTTTTTGCAGGAGACAATGATTCTCTATTGACATCTGAAGCATGTTCCATTGGGCCTTTGGTGGAGATGGAACCCTGGGTGACATGATGAGGGGCCACACGCTGAGGCAGCCTGAGAGTCACGTCAACCGCAGTAGGTGTGTAACCCTGATGTCTATGAAGGTCATGTGGGAGCCAAGCTTCCTCAGACGGGATGTCAACGTCACTGAATGCTAGGTCCACCTCAAGATCAGCAACGGTGGCAGGGCTAGAGTATTCCATGTCGCTGTAATAGGGTAGTGTTCAGAGCAGTGGCAACATCTATACCAGTGGAGTTGAGTTGGTGCATGTGCTCAGGCAGAGTGGCATTGGCATGACGATGCTACACCACGCTTTTCACACTGCCCATGCACAGACACGAGAAATTCCTCCCGGAGGGGACTGGCCAGGTGTATGGGTTTACTGTATTAGCAAAAATACTGACAAAGTCCAAAAACCCCTAAATTCCTAAGTGACACTGTACGAAATACTAAGTCTTACTATAGCTCCCTGCCAAGGCTGGAGGTTGGCATCTTCCTAGATCCTTCAGAATCTCCTCAAAATCAGAAGAGTTTTCTCACTAGTCCCTAGACTTGCTGCAGTCGCCATCTATCACCCATCGATGGAGGGTGATTGGCCCACTCTACCGTTTCTGGACGGCAGGCAGCTGAGTCAGACTGCCCTTCCAACACACACACAGTGAAGCTGAGAATGACCTTTCAAACGAAAGGTCATGAAAAATAGATGGGTGGGATTAAACATTAATAATGGCCAATATTACTGCATAGGGTTATAAAACACGAAACATGTGTACTGAAATAATTACTATTTATTACTTATGGCTTGAAGATGAAAAAAAAACATTATGTGTGACCGTCACGATCGACAAACCGCTTCAGTATTTGTTGTTTCTGTCGAGTTACTTGGAATGGGAAATGGCTTCCCATTACTGCAGTAAATTTATTTTATTTCCTTTGCATGTTTCAATATCCCCAATACATTTATTTGTCGTGTAAATATATCACTAATAACAGAAGTTAGGAAACGTGATAAAAGGAACGAATGCAGTACAGAATTATTATTGTTAGGTGAGTCATGCTGGGTGATGACTTGATACAACTCAGTCATACAAATTAATGCTAAATATCTAATAAGCAAACCAGCAGCATGTGGAGGAAATTGCTTATGTATTTTCACTCGAAGGCAGGAAAGTGTTGGGAAGTTGAATGGCGGACAACAAACCACATATTTCTTCATCTTTCAATCCATATTCAACAAGAGTAGCTGAAATGATTTCAGTACACTTGTTTGTGTTTTCATTATCCTATGCAGTAATACTGGTCATTATTAATGTTTAATCCCACCCATCTAATTTCCATGATCTATCGTTTGAAAGAGATGGCTCCATTCTCAGCTTCAATGTGTGTGTTGGTAGGGCAGTCTGACTCAGCTACCTGCCGTCCAGCAAGGGTAGAGAGGACCAATCACTCTCCATCAGAGGTGTCTCAGGGCATCGTGAACGCGGCTGTACATAGTACTTTTACACTGCCTCAAACTTTGTCAGAACTTAATGAGACCTATCTAAGCCAACTAATATTATTTAAGTGGGTTTGGGAGGGTTGCTTCTCTTCCTGAATCTTTTGTGGTTGCTTTGCCCTGTGCTAACTTAAATTTCTTCATTTCTGTCTTGATTTTGTTGCCTTTTTTATTGATTCTTCCTAGTCGTTTTGTTTTTATCCCTGTTTGATTTGTTGCTTCTTTTATAGCTCTTTATTGCAACATTTATTTTCCTGCTTAGTATGCTCTATGTTATTTCATATAGGTGTATTTCTTTTGTTTCCTTCATATTACTTTCTTATTACTTCTTGTTTCCATTCCTTATTTTCTTCTCATTTAGTATTTTCCTCAATTATATCTTACTTTTCGTCATTCCCATTTCTTTTTTTCTTCCTTCCTCCTTGTTTTTCTTTGTTTCATTTATTGCATCACTAGTAAAATATTGCTTCATTTTTCTCTTATACTTTTTTTTCTCTATTTTATTTCCTGTTTTCATCACCATTTCCTCCTTGCTTCTCTCACTTTCTCCTTCCCTCCTCCTCACCTTCCATTGATTCCTACCAGACCGTGTAGTGTAGTAGCAGAAAAATAAATATGAGTTCGCATAAAAGTCGGGGAGGTGGAAAGCGTTTGTGAGTGCCTGTGAGTCCCCGATAATGTCACACACACACAGACACACACACACACACACACACACACACACACACACACACACACACACACACACACACACACACACACACACACACACACACAGAAACTTCCAGAGAAAACTTTTATTTTATTGTATTTACGTATTTTATCTATTTATTCGTTCATTCATCCACATATACACAGAAACTTCCAGAGAAAACTTTTATTTTATTGTATTTACGTATTTTATCTATTTATTCGTTCATTCATCCACATATTGCTTTTACCTTTTGCTTTCTTAAAGTGGTTAAGCATCTATATATTTTCCACCTTTTGTGTACTGTGATAAAATGGATAATATAGGTAACCGAGTCATGCACTTAAATTCGAGAAGTTGTAATCGTTATTATGATGATGATGATGATGATGATGATGATGATGAGGTGAAAGAGAGAGAGATTGTCCAGGTGCTTGAGGGTGCGAAAGTTGATGTATGTGGAGTAACTGAAACTAAATGGTGGGTGAGAGTGTGAGAGAATGGGAGTAAGGATGGGGTATACAGTATGTGCAGGAGTAGGCGAGAATGAGAGTGCAAAAGAAGGAGTGTATATAGTTGTGAGCAATAGATGGAAGAAGAACATAAGAGAGTATGGATCAGATGGGTCAAGGATTGTGTGGGTAAGATTGAAAGCTGGAATACAAATGTGGGCAATTGTGTGCATATATGCGCCAACGCAAGATCGTGCAAGCAGAGTGAGAGAAGAGTTCTGGACAAATGTGGAAGTGTGCATGGAAAGGTTCAGAAGGAATGAGAGAGTGTTTTTGATCGGTGAAATGAATGGTAAAGTAGGGAATGTGAAGGTGGATGGAATAGCTGGTGAGTGGGGTGTGCCTGTTGAGATAGATGAGAATGGCAGTGCGTTAGTGGACATTTGTGCTGGGAGGAGGTTGGTGATAGCTAATACCCTCTTTAGGCATTAAATGATCCACAGGTATACATGGCGAGTGATGAGAAGGGTGGGTGGTGAACTGAATGAAAGGAAAGCAATGATTGATTATGTGTGTGTGCATGAAAGGATGCGAAGATGTGTAATGGATGCAAGAGCTTATAGAGGTTGGGGGAGTGGACTTTCTGACCACTACTTGGCGGTGGCCAGAATCAAGATCCAAATAAGATGGAGAAATAGAAGAAGGAAAGGATGGGAAGAAGGAGCAGTTGCAAGGAGGGTGGAAAGGTTACAAGAGGATGAGAAAAAGGCAGAATATAAGAGAGAAGTGGAGGATAGATTGGGCAAATATGAACTGGAGCAGATGGGGGACTTGGAAGGCGTGTGAAGGATATTCACAGAAGAAATATGTGCAGCATGTGATGTGGTGTGTGGGATGAAGAGAAGACAGAAGGGGGTGCATGGAACAGCGTGGTGGAATGAAGAGGTGAGACAGGCTGTGGCACAAAAGAAGAAAGCATACAATGAATGGATGAGAAAAAGGGACGTGGAAGAAGATCAGAGGTGGAAGAGTTAGTTATATGTAGAAAGAAAGAGAGAGGTGAAAAGATTAGTAAGAGAGAATAAGAAGAGAGTGGATGAAGAATATGGAAGGAATTTGAGTGTAAAGTGGAGGGACTGTAAGAAAATGTTTTGGAAAGAGATGAAGAGAGTAAGACAGGCTGGAAGTGAAGTTAGCAGGGGTGTGAAAGATAAAAATGGTAGATTACTAGTGGAGAAGGGAGAAAAAGTGAGCAGATGGAGAGAATACTTCAAGGAATTGTTGAACACAGAGGATGGAAGTAATGCGAATATAAGTGGCTGGGGAATGGCTGGGAGGAGAAGGGAGGTAAGAAGACAGGAAGAAATCAGTAGGACAGAAGTTGTGGAAGCAATGAAGAAAGTTAAATTGGGGAAAGCCCCAGGAATTGATGGAGTGTGTGGTGAAATGCTGAAGCATGGGGAAGAGATAGTACTAGAATGGATGTGGAAGATGTGCAGATTGGCCTGGGAGGAAGGTAGAGTCCCGGAGGATTGGAAGTCAGGTATAATTATTCCCTTGTACAAAGGAAAAGGGGAAATAGAAGCGTGTCGTAATCATAGGGGCATTTGTCTTCTTAGTATAATAGGAAAAGTGTATGGTAGGATACTTATTGACAGAATTAAAGAACAGTGGAATTAGTTGGAGAAGAACAGGGAGGCTTCAGGAAGGGAAGAAGTTGTGTAGATCAGATATTCATTCTTAGATTTTTAGTCGAAAAGTTTCTAGAGAAGGGAAAGAAGTTGTATGCGGCTTTCATGGATTTGGAGAAAACATATGATAGGGTGGATAGACAAGGATTGCGGAAAGTATTAAGAATATTTGGAGTAGATGGTATGTTGCTGAATGCTGTGAAGAGAATGTATGATGATGCTAAGGCTGCAGTGCATGTGGATGGTGAACTGAGTGAAGTTTTCTCTTTGAAGGTCGGGTTGGAACAGGGATGTGTCATGTTTCCATGGTTGTTCAATCTGTATACATTAATGGGGTAATAAAAGAGGTAGAAGGTAGGGTAGTGGATGTTGAAATGGCCCTGGTGAGAGAGGGTAGCGTTTGGAAACTCCCTGTACTGTTGTTTGCAGATCATACTGTGTTGTTGAGTGAAGACGAAGGGGAACCGCAAGGCTTGGTGGATGAGTTTGGGAGAGTGTGTAAGAAACGGAATCTAAATGTGAATGTAGGGAAGAGTAAAGTGATGGTCTTTGAGAGAGGTGAAGTCAGTGAATGTACAGCGATTCTGGATGGTGAGGAATTGGAAAATGTGAGTACGTTTCAGTACTTGGGTAGTGTGATGAGTAAAGATGGAGGTTTCGGGGGTGAAGTGCTTGAAAGGTTAAAGCAGGGAAGAAAGGTTACTGGTTCCTTGAATGCAGTGATAAGAAACAGGGAAGTGAGCATGGAAGTGAAAAAGTTACTACATGACAATATTGTGATACCAACTCTAATGTATGGAAGTGAAGCTTGGACGTTGTTGGAAGGACACAAGTCAAGAGTGAGAGCAGTGGAAATGAGTTATTTAAGAGGAGTCTGTGGAGTCACATGGAGAGACAGGCTGACAAATGAGGATATAAAGGAGCATTGTGGTGTGGATGTGGATGTGATAGGAAGAGTTAGGAGGAATACACTGAGGTGGTTTGGCCATTTGGAGAGGATGGAGGGTGTAAGACTGACGAAGAGAGTGTATGTGAGTGAGGTGGAGGGGTAGGAGAGGGAGAGGGAGGCCGAGAATGAGATGGAGGGGTGGGGTGGAGAGGTATATGAGAGAGGGAGGTGTGAGTGTGGAGCAGGGCAGTGAAATGTCGGGGGACAGGGCGACGTGGAGGCGATTTGTTTGTGGCCACCCCGAACGGGATTGAGGTGTCTGGCAAGATAGATAGATAGATTATTATTATTATTATTATTATTATTATTACAAAATATTACCACCTTATGTCTACAATTTCCGGTCTCATTTTTCACCAAACTACAGTATTATCTGACATCATTTCACTGCATGGTTGTCTAGAGCACTGCCAATGACTCAACATCAATCAGATTTGTTCATTTTCCTCCAAATCTAAGGCAGTGTTTAGCAAAACATAAATGCACTTTACATCATGATCTACCAAGTCAGCATTGGTTTTTGTACACGTTGATGGTAAACATAATTTAGATTAAAAAAGAGCAAGAGTACATTCAACACCATTCCATATCTAGACGAACGTTTCTTGAAGAATAATTCTTGTTCAACGGAAAAACTTTTTCCTCCATCTTGTTTTTAAGTGGAAGGGTAACAGTGGACAGACCTTGTTCCTCACATTTATAATATCGTCACTCATTAAAAAAAAAAAAAAAAAAAAAAAAATGCCTAAGTCATTTCTGCTACTTTTCGGGAAATCGAAAAAAAAAAAAAAAAGTCTCATTTTCTTAATTTTCAATGACTTAGGCAGAAACTTGAGGCGCATTTTAGACCACTCACACCCTAGACCTGACATAGGCAGCTATACCTTTTGGTGCGCCACGTGATGAAGAATTGATTTAGGCAAAAATCCAGAAATCGCCAAAAAATAACTTAGGCAGTTTTTCTTTTCTTATGAGGATGACGATATTATAATTATGGAGCCTTCACTATGTTTTTTTTAAATAAAAGAAGGATTATGTGTTTACAATTCGTTTCATGCCAGGACCTTGAATAGTTCTGAGACATGAAACAGACCACCATAGTTCTGTTTCCACCATCACTCTTTTGTCAACGTTCACTGCCACCGCTTGTCCACACTGTTACCCGGCATGTCGGTTACCTTCCTTTAGATCCACCTAGGCTACCTGCACTGACTACCGGTACTGGTCAGCATTGGTAACCAGTACTCCAATAACCTTTTTTTTTTTTTGTATGAATACACTTAGAAATAAGTTAGATAATGCTCCCTTCAGTCAGAGTACACCCACACTATAACGGACTAATTGGGGGGAAGCCTGATCTGACAAAACCAATACTCCACTCTACCCGATGGATGCCCCCTGAAGTGGGATTTCAAGCACATATTGGAAAATAAATGAGTAACATAGCATATTCTAATACTAAAAATGAATACTATTTAACCATTTTTACACTAACTTGGCTTGTAACTTTATAATCTTGTCATAGCACTTCTTCATGACTAGTACAGTATTACTATAGTCAGTTATAACAACACAGCAATCATGATAGGGATAGGACAACTTCATGCCAGGCTGGGGTAAAGAGGGTAGCAAACACTTGCACTGTACTGTACATTAATTTTTTTTTTCTTCTCTATAACGTTTTTTCATGTGACTACTTGTTCAATTATGTAATTTAATTTAAATTTGTATGCAAAATAGTATAGTGTTATACAGTGTAAGAAGACTGGCATGTTTTGGATGTCTCTGAGTTGGCAACTGTTGCTTTTCCTAAAGTGTAGATCATTCTAGAACAATGCAAGCTTTTATAAGGATTGGGAAGAGACTAGAACAGTTCAGTCAGGTTTCAGTTCAGTTTGAGTGTAGTTCAGTGTCAGTGGTTTGTATATTTTCGGCACTTGTGAAAATAGTGATGTGTTGTTGTCCGGCATTAAGTATAATTGCAGCTTGTAAAGTTCGTATATCTGCCTCTAGGAAGAACAATTCACTGGGCAACGTCCTTCCTATACTGTGCTACTGCTGTTGGAGCCTGTGGTAGTGTGGGACTGGGACATAACAGTGGTGTCAGGAGTGTTGATTTTTTAGAAAGTGCTGCTGTGAGTCTAATCTTCGACTTGGAGCAAGGAGGTGTCCAGACAAGGAGCCGAGCTGGGCAGAAGGAGGAGGTATCCCTAGCTGCAATTATGAAGCTGTTACAAGTTTCAAAGAAAGAACATAAAGAAGAACTACAAGCACAAAGTGTACAACTACAGGCACAGAATCAAGGACAGAAAGAACTCAAAGAACAACTGCAAGCACAGAGTGAACAACTAGAGACAGTACGTGAAGAACAAAAAGAATGATATGAACAACTTCAAGAGGCATTACAGGAGCAACAGATGAAATTACAGCTACGGATGCAATGACAGCTACATGCTTTCAGGGGGGAAATGAGGGAAGAACAGCAACAGCTTATGGAGGAAGTATATACCAAGCTAGAGCAGCAGAAGTATGAGGTAAGCAATAATGTGATGGAGTGCAAACAGCATGTAGATGACCAGTTGAAGCACGTAGATGACCACTTGAAGCATGTAGATGACCAGTCTAAGTATGTAGATGGCCATTTGAAGATAATTTGTGAGAGAGTTGAGGCTGTAGAGAAATATTGACCCGCTGAGCCTCAGGTTAGTGTACAGGGAGCGTATGAAAAGAATGGGCAGTGTGTGGTGAAGCTTCACGGATCCCAAGCATCTAAAGGTAGCATTACAGGGTTGAATTAACAGAATGTTGGATATTTAAGTCCTAGACTTAATTATTATGATAACCCAGTTTTTAGGCCCCAAACCAGTGAAGTGCATGGCTATAATGGGGGTCCAATTAATAAGAAACCTCAGGAATTTGATGGTAGAGTATCTTGGAAAGCTTACTGTGCACAGTTTTAGTTACTTGCTGATCAGAATGGTTGGAGTGATAGGCAGAGGGCAGTGCAGCTTGCTACTAGCCTTAAAGGTGCTGCAGTGGAAATTCTGGGCCAGATATGAGTAGAAGAGAGGAACAGTTATCAGTCCCTAGTAAAAGTACTGGAGTGCAGATACGGGACCATGTACTAGACTGAGGTTTACAGGGCAAGATTCCTGACCCGTGTATGAGGTCGAGGCAAATTCCTACAGCAGCTTGCTCATGACCTGGAGGGTATGGCATACAAGGTGTATCCTGGAGCAGCATCTAACATGTTGGCTATTCTTCTCAGAGACCAGTTCATCAATGCTCTTGATAGTGCAGAGCTGAAATTACAAGTGAAGCAGGCACAACCCAGAAGGATGCAAGAAGCACTAGCCAGGGCTCTAGAATTTGAGTCCTACATCCAGTCCAGTACATCCATTTTTCAGGCCAGTCATCGTGCAAGCATCAAGGCAAGAAAGGGGAAGGTCTGTGAAGTGGAAAAATTTTAAAAAAGTTACTGGTACTGTGAAAAGCCAGGACATAGAAAAGAGGACTGCTACAAGTGGAAGTGAAAACAGAAGATCGGAGGAGGCTGCTGGTTCTTCAGGAAGCTGGGACACAAGAAAGTGGATTGTTACAAATGGAAAAGGAGCAAGACCGGAACAGTGCAAGGGAATCCCCAAATACAACAAATGGGTGTTGGACATATGGTGAGGTGGGACACTTCAGCTATGAGTGTCCAAATGAGAAAGATAAGGGTAAACTAGTGAAGGCTGGTGACAAGAGGCAACAACCAGCCAGTTTTTCTCAAGAAGCCCCAGCAATGAGGAAATGCAGGAGAACCTTGATGAAAAGTGTGCTAGAAGGCAGAGGAACAGACGGCAAGCAGTGTAGTAGGAATGGAAATCTTAGCAAGAAATGCTGCCTTACTGTAGTGACAAGGCCAACATCAGATGAAGAGGACCTGAAGAGGATGCAGATGAAGGATGCAGATTTACAACCAGTGCTATAGTGGCTGCAACGGAGTACAGTGCGACCATCTTGGGAAGAAGTTTCTAGATTCAGCCCTGCGACCAAGACCTACTGGAGTCAGTGGGACCTTCTTCATTTGAACAATGGACTTTGGAGCATCAGTGGGAGACACCTGATGGCCTTAGCTAGTACTGGCAACCGGTGGTTCTAAAGAAAATGAGGTCTGGGATCTTGTATGAGTCTCATAACCAGATCACTAGTGGGCACCTGGGAGTGAAAAAAAACTCTAAGCCAGCTACAACAGAGGTTCTACTGGATTGGCATGCTGCAGGATGTTGAAGAGTGGTGTCGGGCCTGTGATGTATGCTGTTCCAAGAAGGGACCCAAGAAACGTGGTTGCGCCCCTCTTCAGCTGTATTTAGTGGGTGCACCAACGGAGTCACAGTAGACCTCTGCCACTCACTGAAAGAGGAAACTGATATATATGTGTTGCCATGGACTACTTCACAAAGTGACCAGAGGCTTATGCCATCCTTGCTCAAGAGGCTGCAACATGCGAGAGTTGCTCAGTTGTTGGTTGACCAGTTTTTCTGTCGTTTTGGGATGCCACAAGAGCTACATTCAGACCGGGGTAGAAACTTCGAGTCTGCTGTATTCCGTGAGTGCTGCAAGTTACTGGGGATCAAGAAGACCAGGACGACCCTACTAAGGCCACAGTCAGATGGGATGGTGGAGAAATTCTACTGGACAGTGGGACAAGAACTGGCCAAGTACAGCATAAAGGGACAAACGGAATGGGACCAGAAATTACCTGTGTTGTTAATGGCATATTGGTCCACATCCCATGAGTCTACTGGCTACACACCAGCAAAGCTGATGTTGGGCCACGAGTTACGCATACCCGTTGACTTGTTAACCCCCTTGTGCACCGTAAGTTTTCTGTAGGTGTGTGTGACATGATCAGAGGAAATGCCACGAGAGCAGGCTGGACTCACGCACACAGGAAAACATTCCCACGTATTTCATTTACCCAAGAAATTGGCTATAATGGTATAAATTGTATTTCATCATCTTCCCTGGTGTTCATACTATACAATAAGCTAATAAAAATGCACAAAATTGATGAGTAAAAGTACTGTGAAAGTACCAAAATGGGGTGAGAATACTGTTGTTCAACAATGAAAATGACTGCCCTGCTCTGTAGCACAAAACTTTGCCTGCATGATGCAAGAGCTAAGCATATGTCTAGATGCAGAATCTCATGAGCTTTCACGAGGTAGTGGTGGGATTCTGATACGACCAATAGTTTTCGAGTAAATAAAAAAAAAATTGCGCGCACATACCCTAACCCCTAAACTAAAAAACGAGAGAATACAGACTATTTGAGAGTGTTGGCCTGGAAATAGTCACCCTCCCCTGTGACACACCAAATATTAACGCATTTCACGCCAACACATAAGTTTTGGGATTATTTTTGTCCAGAATTGCCTAATCGGCATCTCTTCAGACCACCACTGCAAATGCATCATAGTCTGTCATCGGTTCCTCTTCAGACTAAAACCGTTTTCACCTATATTGAGTCACGGTGCGTGCAGGGGTTATTGGGAAGACCACCTGGTGAAGAGCTGCCTACAGACACCTCCAGCTATATGAAGCATCTTCTGGAAAGGCTGGCTGAGGTACGTCATCAAGTGCAAGAAGCCCTTAAATTTTCAGGAGAGGTGATGAAGTGCAAGTATGATGCTGAGGCAAGTGAAGTGAGCTTCAACAATGGTGACAAAGATTGATTGTATAACCCTCGGTGGAAGAAGGGACAGTCACCAAAGCTACAGAGCCCATGGGACAAGCTTTACACTGTGTTGGACCGCCTATCAGACGTGATGTACCGGATTAGGGGAGGCACGAAGCCTCACCCAAAGGTGGTACACTTGAATCGTCTGTGGTAGTGCCATGGACCAGGACAGTACAGCTGGGATGTTTCCACGAAATAGTGCTCACCCACAGCTGAGGATGTTTAGGAGGACTAAGGAGCTGAAGTGCAAGGATGGTGACAGTTTCCCAAGAGAAGAAGTGCATCAGGAAGAGGACCAAGATATTCCAGGAGGAGTGGACTGTGTGGAAGAGCAGGGACGTCGTATGATGTGGGATGACAAAGAACTAGGGAGGGGGTAGTGTTAAGAAGTGGGATATGGTAGTTAGGTAGTCTGGAAGTTTCTCACTGTTTCCAATGTTTCTCGTACCACAGTTCCATAACGAGACTTCAGAGTTGTCAGTTAGCCTGCTGTTTGTGAGTATAGTGTAGTTATTTTGTAAGTTGTACATTAATTTTTGTTCTGTTTATCTCTATAACATTTTATTTATGTGATTGCCCGTTGAATTATGTAATTTAATTTAAATGTGCATGCTAAATAATTTAGTGTTATACAGTGTAAGAACACTCTGGCATGTTTTGGATGTCTCCGGGTTGGCAACTTTTGCTTCTCCTAGAATGAAGATCATTCGAGAACAATGCAAGCTTTTATAAGGATGGGGAAGAGACTAGGGCAGTTCAATCAGTCTTCAGCTCAGTTTGAGTGTAGTTCAGTGACAGTGTAGTTTGTATACTGTATTTTCGGTACTTGTGAAAAGAGTGAAGTGTTGTTGTCATGTATTAAGTATAATTGCAGTTAGTAAAGGTTGTATATCTTCGATATTTGTGAAAACAGTAAAGTGAAGTTGGCAAGCATTAAGCGTAATTATTTAGAAAATAAAGACAGTGAACTTTAGAAGCCACTGTTTATTTTTCACCTCAAGAATACATGTAAGTACGTACGTACATGGGTGCATACGTAGGCGTGTACACACGTTCATACCTAAATACATGCGTACGTACTTACTGTACGTATATGAATACATACGCAAGGACTTACGTATGTACGTACTTCCATAAGCACGTACATACGGGCGTATGTAAGTACGTACATAGGTAAGTAAATAAATGCGTTAGTATGTACATAGGTGCGTATGTAAATACGTACTTGGGGCGTGTAGGTAGGTACGTATATGAGTGCATAGGTAGGCACGTACATTCACACAAATACATGCGTACGTAATTACGTACTGTGATGTGTTCGTAAGTACGTTCGTAGATCCAGACGTATGTACACAGGTGTGTATGTAAGTACGTACATAGGTACTGGTACGTGTACATTCCCTCCATGTCGCACATCTCAGTTGTTTTGGTCGGGGGTCATGTAATCGATGCAGTGTGCCTCTATTTCCGATTCACGATCCTGTAAGGGTGGTCTGGAGGACCCTTAGCTAAAGGGAGACACTACGTCAAAAACTAGAGGCCGACACAGTTCGTGCATGCCGGTGTAACGCACAAAAGGGAGCAGCGCGACCGGTAAGGGAGGCACCAAGAGTGTGAGACCAATTATGAATCCGGGCCCAGACCTCTTCCTAACAAATAATCCTCCTGCTTATACTGTTGAGGTGTTCTCCTTATTGGGCTCCTCTGATCACAACCTTATCGCCATAACTTGTCCTATCACTCCAGTAAGGCCTGTGGACCCTTCCCAGAAGTGGCGGCTGTGGCAGTTTGGAGCTGCTGATTCGGTAACCCTCAGGCAGTATTTCTTCGTTTTTTCCCGGAATGATTTTTGCTTCCATGGCCAAAAGCCATCTGAGTGTGCTTTGCACTTTTCGGAGGTTATTCTCTTGGGCATGGAAGCATACATTGCTTTTTCATATCCTGTAACTAATGAAAAAAAAAAAAATGATTTAATCGCTCTTGTTCTAATGCTGTCCACAACTAGGATAAGGCCTACAAAAGGTCCCAGAGCCAACCCACTAAAATTTCTTCAGTTGATTGTATTTCTGCCATTATTAGCCTCAATACTAACAAGGCATATGGACCTGATGGTATCCCACCTAGTATCCAAAAGAACTGCATCTGTGCTTACACCCTGTCTCGGTTAACTTTTCTGCTGTTGTCTCTCAACTTTTACCTTTCCTACTCGCTGTAAGTTTGGTCCTACACAGCCTGTCCCAAAGAAGGGACAGGCTGCTGTCCCATCACTTTAATTATCGCCCAACTGCTCTAACATATTGTGTTTCAAAACTTTTTGAACCTATTCTTGTTAAAAAAAAAAAAAAAAAAGCATATTTCCTTTCACAACCTTCTTTCTGGTTATCAGCATGGGTTCCACCAGGGATGATCCACTGGCGATCTTCTTACATTCCTTTCAGATTCCTGGTCATCCACCTTTTGAGACCTTGGCGAGAGCTTTGCCACTGCACTTAACATATATCAAAGGCTTTTGATCAAGTTTTGCATATCTTTAATTTTCAAACTGCCCTCTTACAGTTTCTATTCTTCAATCTGTGCCTTCATCTCTAGGTTCCTTTCTTCTAATATACTATAGCAGTAGCCGTGTGTGTGTGTGTGTGTGTGTGTGTGTATATATATATTTTGGGCAGCCGAAACTACGCATTTATATCACACCAAAATTGGCACAGAAATAGCAAAGAATTCGCTGATGTGAAAAAACTGGGTCCTTTCATGATTGAAAAACTTTTACTACCGTATATTTAATGAGCGATCACATTTTGACCAAAAAACGCTGCTCCAGGCTCCTGGCATAGGATCTCCGTAGAATTTTTTGCCCACAGGTACAACTAAAGTATTTGGGACTTGCGGTCAGACAACTTGGGTTTCATTCCTGAAGCTGCAAATGACACGATCAATTGGTTAGCTGAAAAAAAATCCAAGTGACAACGCTACACTGGAACAGCACATAAACGCGAGAGCCCTCCATGGAAGCAAGTGCAAGAGGCCTGAAGGGCTCACGAGCACTTATGTCATTCTATAGCTGCTGTTGCAAATGGCCATTGCTCTTCTGCTAGAGCTATCAGTAGTGGTGTTCCTCAGGGGTCTGTCCTATCACCAGCTCTTTTCTTTTTATTCACCAATGACTTTCTAAGCTATACATCTAACCTCCATCACTTCCCCCCTCTGACTTCCTCATGGCTGACATTAAAATTTCTTCAGTTGATGTATTTTCTGCCATTACTGGCCTCAGTACTAACAAGGCATATGGGCCTGATGGGGTCCCTCCTGTTGTTCTCAAAAACTGTGCTTCTGTGCTTACACCCTGCCTAGGCAAACTATTTCGCCTTTGTCTGTCAACTTGTACCTTTCCTTCTTGCTGGAAGTTTGCTCTCATTCAGCCAGTCCCAAAGAAGGGTGACCACTCCCAACCCTCCAACTATCGTCCAATTGCTTTAACGTCCTGTATTTCAAAAGTTTTCGAGTCAATTCTTAATAAAAAAATTTTAAGGCATCTTTCCTCTCACAACCTTCTTTCCGATCGTCAGTATGGGTTCCGTCAGGGACGCTCCACTGGCGATCTTCTCACCTACCTTTCAGACTCCTGGTCATCCTCCTTTCGGGACTTTGGCGAAAGCTTTGCCATTGCACTTGACATCTCAAAGGCTTTCGATCGAGTCTGGCATAAATCTTTAATTTCCAAACTGCCCTCCTACGGTTTCTATCCTTCTATCTGTACCTTCATCGCTAGCTTCCTTTCTGGTCGTTCTATAGCTGCTGTCGTAGACGGCCATCGTTCTTCTCCTAGATCTATCAACAGTGGTGTTCCTCAGGGCTCTGTCCTATCACCAGCTCTCTTCCTTTTATTCATCAATGATCTTCTAAGCTGTACATCTAACCCTATCCACTCATACGCTGATGACTCCACCCTTCACCTTTCCATTCGGTTCCCGCAACGCCCATCTCAACAGTTACTTCAAGAAACAAGGGATGAGGCTATGGCACACCTAATGTCTGACTTGGCTCATATCTCTGACTGGGGTAAAAATAATATGGTTGTCTTTAATGCTTCTAAGACTCAGTTCTTACACCTATCAACCCGACAAAATCTTCCACAGGTATACCCACTAATGTTTAATAATATTCAGATTAATCCTGCATCATCCTTGAACATGCTTGGGGTTTCATTTACTCGGGACTTATCTTGGAAAGATCATATTACATCTCTTGTAAAATCTGCTTCCAAGAGATTGGGTGTGCTAAGCCGACTCCGCTCTTTCTTTACCCCTGCACAATTGTTGACTCTATACAGGGGTTTTATCCGCCCCTGTGTGGAGTACAACTCTCATGTGTGGGGAGGCTCCCCACATACAGCTCTTCTCAATAGGGTGGAGTCAAAGGCTTTTCGTCTCATTAACTCTCCTCCTCTTACTGACTCCCTTCAACCTCTATCTCTTCACCGCACTGTTGCATCTTTATCTCTTTTCTATCGCTACTTTAATGGTCACTGCTCCTCTGAACTGTCTGCTTGCATTCCTCCACCTCTACGACGGCGCGTAGCACCCGTCTGGCAGCAAACTCTCATCCCTTTTCTGTCCAACTCTCTAATGCAAGAGTTAACCGTTACTCCCAGTCTTTCATTCATGCAACAGGTCAGCTCTGGAACTGTCTCCCTCTGTCTGTATTTCCTCCTGCCTATGATCTCCAGTCTTTCAAACGCAGTGTGTCCAGGCATCTCAAAATGATCGGATCTTGAATTTGGCTCTCTATTGTATTTTGTTTTTCTCTTGGAGGGAACTGTTACTGCGGGCTCATGGCCTTTGGTTCCTTCTTCCTCGCATTAAAAAAAAAAAAAAAAAAAAAAAAACCTAAAAACTCATTTGGTGATGACTCCACCCTTCACTTTATCAGTTGCTTCTTGAAGCATCCACATCAGCTGTTACTTCAACAATCAAGGGAGGAACTGGAGCGGTGACGTCTTCGTCGTGGGTCTTCCCCCCAGAGGCTGTCGAAGAGAAGAGGAGGACAGCATGGGAACCACTGCAACCCCCCCCTTCAGCCCCTCACGGGGCTCGAGTAACTGGGAGTGGCTTCGGTCGCCCGGGCAAGTACCACATCTCCCAACACAACACACACAACAACACTGTTTTTTCTACACTGAGAAATGACTCCCTGGCTGTCATTTCTCGACGACTTCTTCTAGCTGGGGACATTGAGAGCAATCCAGGACCCACCAACAAATACATATGTCCAACATGCTCAAAACCTATCACGTCGAGCCGAAAGACAAAGGGTTCCGTTCAGTGCAATTCCTGCAAGAACTGGACCCATTACACCTGCACAACCCTTGCATCCAGAAAACATTACACAAACACCTGGACTTGCTCCTTCTGCTCCTTCCCCCCACCCACCAACCCCCCTACTAATCCTACTCCCACTTCCTTCACACCTCCACAGCCAAACCCACTGATCCTTCCCACACCATCCAGTCCCCCAACTCCTCCCATTCCAACCCATCCTAATCCACCTCAACCCTTACCTCCATCACAACCTCCTCCTACCTCTTCCCCTCCACCCACATCACCTCCCCTCCGTGCTGCAGCAGCCAACACATATCGCACACACAACATAAACATCCTTCAGTTAAACATAGATGGCATAAACACCAAAAAAACAAAAACTCACACAATTCATCAAACAACAGAACTTACACATTGCCATCTTACAAGAAACAAAACTACACAACATACAGAAGACACCAACTTTTCATAACTTCACCACCATTCGACAAGACCGGGCTGACGGCGGTGGCGGTGGACTCATCACCCTGGTACACAAATCCATCAACTTTGCAGATACAAGTGCACACACAAAGTCACTTCTCCCCCCACATGACACCACAACAGAAATACAATAAGTTAAAATAAGCACTGGTAACAAATCACACATAACAATCGCTAACACATACTTCCCCCCCCAATCGTCCCCCACAGTACCACACAATTACTCTCCACAGATACACCACATCACTAACATACCCAACATCATCCTGGGTGGTGATTTCAACGCCAAGTCGTCGGCCTGGCATGTCAACAACTCTGACACAGACAGAGGGCTGGTACTACAATCCCAGACAGATCATCTTGTCATTCTGAACAATTTAGACCAACATAGCTATATCCCACACCAAGCCCTCTTCCTCCGATCATCTCCAGACATCATCTTCTGCTCCCCAAGCCTCGCCCCCACTATATCATGGAGAGTGGTCAAAACCCTAGGTTCTGATCACCTCCCAATCATCATCACTATCAAAACCAGAATCACCCCAGCTGGCCACAAACACACATACACTAATTATAAGAGAGCCAACTGGGAGGCCTTTGTAACTGAAACAGAACAACATTTCGAAACACTAAACAGTACACCCATCACAAACATAAACACCACTGTGCACACTTTCAATACAATTATACAAAACGCAGACAAAAGACACATCCCTAGAGGCAACAGAATTAGACACAACCTCAACTTCACACCAGAAATTCAAGGCCTCATCAGACAACTGGACACACTGTGAGACTCCCCAGCACCCCATACACAAGACACCGTACAACAAATACAAGAACTCAACACTCAAATAAACAATATAATATCAGAACAGCAAACACTAAACTGGAAAAATTACCTCCAAACACTTGACCACACAACAAACATCAGCAAACTCTAAAGTACAAAACACTAAACTGGAAAAATTACCTCCAAACACTTGACCACACAACAAACATCAGCAAACTCTAAAGTACAAAACACTAAACAGCATCACACTTTCCAACAGCAACACCACACAGTCACACGCTGCCATCACAACAACAGACACCATACTCTCAAACAAACATCAAGCAAACACTCTCATCAATTACTTTTCACAAGTCAGCCATCTAAACCCCCATCCCGAAGACTGACTTATCATCCAACGTAAGAGACAGTTCCCCACAGTCCCAGACTACATACCTTTCACTTACAGCCAGACGAAGCACCTCATTAACAACCTCAAGCACTCATCTGCCTATGGGCCAGACAACATAAGCAACATTCACCTTAAACACCTTGGACCACAAGGCATACAAACACTCGCCAACATATCAAACTACAGCTACTCACACAACATAATACCCAGCATCTGGAAACATGGCATTATCATCACTATCCCTAAACCCAACAAAGACCCCATGTTACCCTCCTTACACCGCCCCATCACACTCATCTGCACCCCCTCTAAAGTCACTGAACGACTGGTACTACAACTAGTCACACCTCACATTCCCCTAGCCCAGTCACAACATGGCTTTAGGCCACTACACTCCACAAACACCCTTCTTACAGACCTTATACAGAGAGTTTTCGATGGCATGAATTCAGCTAGGCCACCACACAAGAACACTCATAATCACACTAGACATTAGCAAAGCTTTTGATGCCATCCCTCGCCACAACCTCACAAACAAAATACTCAACACAAACATGCACAATAACACAAAAAGATGGCTGGCAAACTACTTAGCAGGCAGATGTGCACACGTAACATTTGCTGGTCAGTCTTCTAACATCAAAAACTTCACAAACGGCATCTCCCAAGGATCTGTTCTGTCCCCTACACTCTTTAACCTTTACATGCACGACATACCCACACCCCACACTCCACAGATACACATAGCTATCTATGTAGATGATAAAACACTTACACGTACGCACCAAAACACAAACACAGCTGCAAACATCACTCAACCTTACCTCAACACACTACACGAATGGTTCACCACAAACAGGCTCAAAATAGCCCCAGCCAAATCTACAGTGACCATTCTTACAGACTGGACAGCAGAACACAGTCACATCCCCCACCTCACCATAAACAACACTCCCCTACC
Organism: Coenobita brevimanus; assembly: GCF_032717465.1. NCBI lineage: Eukaryota > Metazoa > Arthropoda > Malacostraca > Decapoda > Coenobitidae > Coenobita > Coenobita brevimanus. The sequence goes on along the minus strand of NC_137006.1, from coordinate 23,007,041 downwards.
ACACCCACCCACACACCCAAAATCCTTGGTGTAATATACAGTACATCAGTGTCATTTAAACAACACTTCTCAAACATTAAAAATAAAATAACACCAAGACTCAATGCTTTGAAGTCACTTGCCCATACAATATTCGGACACAACAAAGAAACCACCACCACAGTATACAAACAATACATAGGTTCAGTGATGAATTATGCAAGCCCTGCCTGGGCTTTTAACCTCACCAAAACACACTACAACACTGTACAGACCATACAGAACAAGGCCCTAAAAATAATCACAGGCTGCACAGCTACTACACCCACAGACCACCTACATCAAGAAACCAAAGTCCTCAAAGTCAAGGATCACCTAGGCATGAGAGGTACCCAGTTTCTTGCTGCAGCCTCCACAAACCCACAACATCCACTATATTACATGGCAGCACATCCACCCACACCAAGGAACATCAAAACAACACCCAGCACACGATACCATACACAAATACTGTCATCTCTTCCCCCTCACCCATCTCAGACCAGCTTCCAGAAGCATATCCACACTCAGATCACTCGCCGCTCCATTTATTCACTTAAAGACAGCACGTCGTTGCATGTACGGCCTCCTGACATCCACCCTTCTGAATCCCATCTCCCTCGTGAGGACAGGGTCCACCTGGCAAGGCTGAGATGTGGGGACCATCTAGTCCTCTTAAGCTACCAGAAGAGGCTGGATGACTCCATTGCTGATGCCTGTCCAGGATGCAGCACAGCACCCCATACTATTAAGCACATTATGGAAGACTGCATTGCACACAATCACCTACGCCAACAACACAACATACACTCTTTGAGAGCTCTGTGGGAAAGCCCGGTCTCGGCCATGGCCTTCCTAAGGGACTCAGGGCTGTTCGGCCAGACTGCCTAGGGAACAACTACTACTACTACTACAATCAAGGGAGGAGACTATGGCTCAACTATTGTTTGACTTGGCTCATATCCCTTATTGGGATAAAATCATTTTGTTTTTAAGGCATCAAAAACTCAGTTCTTACTTTGATTAACCTGAAAAAATCTTCCGCTAGAGTATGCTATATTTTTTTTACAATATCCAACTAAGTCATGCATCATCTTTAAACATAGTTAGGGTTTCATTCTCTCGGTATTGTTCTTGGAAAGATCATATTACCTCTTTTGTAAATTCTGCTTCCAAGAGATTAGGTGTGCTAAGCAGACTTTATGGCTTATTACCCCTAAGCAGTTGTAGTCTTTATTCATGGATTTTATTCGCCCCTGTCTGAAGTACAACTCTTAAGTGTGGGGAGGCTCCCCACATACAGATCTTATCAACAAGGTGGAGTCAGGGGCTTTTCGTCTCATTATCTCCCCTACTCTTATTGTCTCCTGTCAAGCTTTGTCTCTTCACCACACTGTTGCATGTTTATCTTTTCTGTCGCTACTTCAGTGGTCACTGCTCCTCTGAACTGTCTGCTTGCATCCCTCCACCACTACGGCAGGCACATAGCACCCGTCTAACAACAAACTCTTATCCCTTTTCTGTCCGCCACTCTAATGCAAGAGTTAACCATTACTCCAAGTCCTTCATGTATGCAATAGGTCAACTCTGAGTTACTGAGGAGTCAGTTATCTTCCAATATCCATCCCATCACCTGCCAGCAAGGCCTGCCCCAGTACCAGCACGACAGCCTATATTGTCGTACTGTGAAGTTCGGTCTGTCACGTTCACACTGAGTGAGAAACAGTAAGCAGGTAGTAACGGTAGGCTAGGGCCCGTCCCTCAGTATGACTGTGGTGTTGTGCTTGGATGAATGCCTGCCACTCCTCTCTCTCCTTCTCTTTCCTTCCGTCCCTCTTCGTGATTAATAAATATGTGTTATCATTTTCATGTAGTTCAGCCGTGCCTTTGAATGCTGTCCTGGTATAATGAAATCCCAATCAAAGTGGCTCTAGTTGAGAAATGACTGACTTTTTTCTCAGTTACAGAATAGAGTTTATTTACTCCTGCTATTAACAGCCAATCTTTTAACATTAGGAGGGACTTATAACTATAAAGAAAAAAAATATATAAACTTGGCTAACCTCGTTACCGCTAACGTATCTTGCTAAATTCATGTGTACTGTAGGTACGTAAAATAAGATGAAATTATAATTCTCCCACCGAAGCAAATTGACCATTGGTGGTATTATTATTATTATTATTATTATTATTATTATCATTTTTTTATTATTATTTTCATTGCAGTAAGAATAAAAGTTGGATATTTTTGACCAGTGCCAAGTATTGGGGCACCATTTTATAATAAACTCCGCATCTGATTGGTTCTTGATGAGACGTAATTTTTTTCCCGCCTACTAGATAATTAGTGGCTAATTGAAAATAAATTGATGGCGGAAGAAATTGAAAGAATGATTTTGACAGCTGTAAAAGTAATTGGATGCGACCTCATACCTGCAGCCAATATGTAGACAGCCTCGTAATTAATAACACATCTTTTATTTTCCTTTGGTGCTGTGGGGATGTATTATTTATCATAGGAATTTGTGGCGTCTCTGCGTATGGGGGTAAAACAGCGTCGACTACTTCATTTCTGTTATCATTAGGCAATATTTCGTGGCTGAGGAGTCGTTTCTCTTCCCAAGGGTTAAAAATAATTGCATCTTCTATTTTCTTGGTAGCAGCAGACATCTTTATTGATAAAAGGAATGGCCTGTGTTGAACTATTTTGAGCTTGTTCCTGTAAATGTCACTGGATCATCGTTATATATTGATTGTCTATGCTGAGAGCTTCATAATTAACCCGATGACAGCATAACCAATCACTTCTCTCTCTTTCTCTGTTTACTACCATGTTATCCAATTCTATACTTAGACGGAGAGAGAGAGAGAGAGAGAGAGAGAGAGAGAGAGAGAGAGAGAGAGAGAGAGAGAGAGAGAGAGAGAGAGAGAGAGAGAGAGAGAGAGAGAGAGAGAGAGAGAGAGAGATTCTTTCTCATATCCCATCCTGGCCCCTTGCCCACTCCTCGTCGGTCAACAAATGAGAGAGATCACTTTCGTGGCAGAACTATCGAAAATATGTGCAGTTTTCTTTCCTCCCATGTCTTTTGCGGTATTAATTTCAATGTGGTTTGGAGATTTTCGAATCCTTTGTTGATCGTTTGGCTAACCTGTTCTAGGCCATGACAAAATCTAATTTGGACTGGTTCTGTCGTGCTGCTGCCAAATAATTTTATGCAGCTTTACGGAAATGATAAAACCAGCCTCCAGGAGTTTACAAGTGGCCTTACCTCTTCTGTGCCATATAAGTTATTATGCCTAGTAACCATTTTAGGAAATAAATGGTTACAGACCCTTAAGGCGGAGCTGTTGTGATAATGTTGGTTTATGTGTATCTGCATCGATCTACGAAATACTTTATATATGTCTAATCTGATTAGAGTCTGTTCTTGGTACAAACGTTGATACTGGGTCTAGGAGGAAGTGTGTCAGTTTTGGTGCATACATACTGATCAAAACTCAAGATTACTGTCCAAGGTTCAAATTTCAAGCGAGGTGTCGCAATCTTCTCTCAACACCGACGGCAGGTAATCTGTTTTTCGTCCTATCACCAGAAGATTTAACTTTGGTTTCTAGATGTTTCACGTCTACTGTTGAGTAAAGACACAGATCTTATCAAGTAACATTTATCAGAGCCATTCCCATCCATTAGGAATAGCGATACTTCTCAGTGTATGAAGGTGAAAGCAAATTTAGCTCGTTGCTTTGACGTTAGTTATCTAATATTCTGTGTGTGTGTGTGTGTGTGTGTGTGTGTGTGTGTGTGTGTGTGTGTGTGTGTGTGTGTGTGTGTGTGTGTGTGTGTGTGTGGGTGGGTGAGAGAGAGAGAGAGAGAGAGAGAGAGAGAGAGAATGAATCAGTATGTGCATGTATATACAGTAGGTAAACGAGTTCAACTCTCCAAAAAATCCACAAACCAGTTTTATACCACCCGACATTAACGTTTATAAAATTGCTTAAATATATTTATTGTGAGCATGATGTTGTATGTGTTTAGAATGTGCATGTATATAAACATGTATGCCTGTTTTTTCTCATTCCTCTTACCAGCATGCAATATTAATACCTGGAATTTTTCATGAGCTTTCTGAGGCGTGCGAGGTGTTATGAATACTGATGAAGTTGGGCGGCTCGAGAAAGGATGATAGCAGCCTGATAAGAATAACTGTTTTGCCCTGTTGCCGTTATGAATTTAATAAGAAAGGCAGCAGTGAATATTTGCTGCTGTAGGTCAGAATACACACTACGTTAATATGGAAGTAAATGATAATGGTGTACTGCTGCAATATCACTGGTTTTTATGGTGATGAATGTAATTTATGAAGAGAGTTCATTTTTAATACTCCTTGTATATCCCGGCATAAGTTTTTTTTTCTCTCTTTCTCTCTCTCATATATATATATATATATATATATATATATATATATATATATATATATATATATATATATATAAAGAGAGAGAGAGAGAGAGAGAGAGAGAGAGGATGTATGTGGATTAACTGAAACTAAATGGAGGGGTGAAAGTGTGAGAGAATGGGAGTATGGATGGAGTATATGCTAGTATGGAGTACCCACGTCCTCTCCTTTTCCAAATAAACTCATTCAGTCTAACGTGACTTCATCACTACCTGAGAGTAAAGAAGTAAATTCACTAACATCCAATGACACCCCCATTAGGCCTTCAGTAGTAGCTCATGACAACCTCTCTAACAGTGACACAGTAGCCAACTCAGACATGTCTCATTTAACTACGTCAAATAGTTTGAATGGCATTCTACACTGCGCGGAGACGAGGCGAGTGGTAACAAAACAGTGCACAGTTTTGCCAAATAAAAAGATATTGTAATCATACTATGTAACCATACCTTGTAACCCCATACCTTGTAACCCCATACCTTGTAACGATACCTTTATATTGTAATCATATGGTGATAATCTCTTGAAATGTTTTAGGGACCAGACCACTGCTAGGGGTTGAGGGAGCAACTAGCATCCGCTGCTACATGCTTCCTTGTTGTTTGATCTAATTGCATCAATACTACACCAATTCCAGTGCCTGATGCATCCGTTCAGAAAAGGAAGGGTTTTTTTATAATCAGAGAAGGCCAAGACTGGGTCATTTACATGGGCTATTTCAGTGCTTTGATGGATTGTGACTGATCTTTTAGTCTACACGAAAGGTGCATTTTCCTTTAGTAACTTAGCCACAGGAGCGGCGATCTGTGCATACCCTTTAATATATCACCGTTAGTAACGACTCAGTCCAAGAAAACTCCTTACATCATCTGTATTGGTAGGTTCTGGGAAGTTGATGACCACAGTAATATTATCTTCAGCAGTATAAGTACCTCCATCATCAACTACTTTCCCAAGGAATTTAATTTTCTTTCTTAGGAAATCACATATACTGAGGTTTATCTTTGGTCCCGCCATTTGAAGGTGGTCAAATACTTGTTGAAGCTTGGCAAAATGCTCAGGGACAGACTTGTTTAATACAATTATATCATTCCAAGAACAGAGAAATCTAGTGAAACCCACCCCTCACAAATATTCTTATTAAATAAACGCTTTGTAGGATAATGGCTCATATTGTCAGGGGATACCATTCTTATTATATGGGGGAGTATTGTAACCATACTATGTAACCATACCTTGTAACCCCAAACTATGTAACAATACCTTGTAAAGATACCTTTTTATTGTAACCATACATTGGTAATCTCTTGAAATTGCAAACTAGAACTAAGAGTGTATAAGTGTATAAATTAACAGTATACGAGGACATATCTAGCAGTGGGTGCCTACATGAAAATTAGAGCACGTTCAAGGAATACTAACACCTGCATAACGCCTTCCAAGCCTGCTTCCCGCACAATCTGGGAGTTTAGGGGCTGGCATAGAACGGGTTGGACCTGTGTTGTCTTCTTTAAATAAACTCCCGTTGACACATCAAGATCTCTGGAGTACTCCTAACTGGGGACATGGAAGGGGGGTGGAACAATATGCACGAGAGTGGGTGAGAATGAGAGGGCAAAATAAGGAGTGTGTATTGTTGTGTGCAAGGGATGGAAGGAGAATAGATGAGCGTATGGATCAGTTGACTCAAGGATTGTGTGGGTAAGATTAAATGTTGGACTGCAAATGTGGGTGATTGTGTGTGTATAAGCACCAACAAAAGATCGTGCAAGCAGAGTGAAAGAAGAGTTCTGGACAACGGTGGAAGCGTGCATGGAAAAGTTTGAAAGGAATGAGAGAGTGTTTTTGACTGGAGATATGAATGGAAAAGTAGGGAATGTGAATGTGGAGGAAGTACTTGTTGAGTGGGATGTGCCTGCAGAAGTGGATGAGAATGGCAGGGTTCTAGTGGACATTTATGCCAGGAGGGGGTAGTGATAGCCAATACCCTCTTCAGACACAAAATGATCCACAAGTATACATGGCAAGTGATGAGAAGGGTGGGTGGTGAGCTTAATGAATGGAAGGCAACGATTGGTTCTGTGTGTGGGGATAATAGAAAGAGAGGGTGGGTGGTGAGCTTAATGAATGGAAGGCAACGATTGGTTCTGTGTGTGGGGATAATAGAAAGAGAAGATGTGTAATGGATGCAGAAGCGCACAGAGGTTGGGGGAGTGGACATTCTGACCACCACATGGTGGTGGTGAAAGCCAAAGTTCTAATGAAATGGAGGAATAGAAGAAGGGAAGGACAGGAGGAAGTAGTTCATACAAAGAGGGTGGAATGGTTACAAGAGGATGGGAAATAGGCAGAATGTAAGAGAGAAATGGAGGAGCGATTGGGTATATATGATCTGGAGCAGTTGGGGGATATGGAAAGCGAATGCAAGATATTCACAGAAGAAATCGGTGCAGCATGTGAGGTGGTGTGTGGAGTGATAAGAAGACGCAAGGGGGTGCAAGGAACAGCATGGTGGAATGAAGAGGTGACACAAGTTGTGGCACAAAACAAGGAAGCATATAATGGGTGGATGAGAAGCAGGGGTGTGAAGGAAGTTAAGAGACGGAAGAGAGGAAGAGAGAGGTGAAAAGACTAGTAAGAGAGAGTAAGAAGAGACTAGATGAGGAATTTGGAAGGAATACAAGTGTAAAGTAGAGAGAATGTAAGAAAATTTTCTGGAAACAGGTAAAGAGAAGACAGGGTGTTAAAGAAGTCAGTCGGGGAGTGGAAGATAAAAATGGTTGATTACTAGTGGAGATGAGAGCAAAAGTGAGCAGATTAAGAGATCGCGTTAAGGAATTGTTGAACATAGGGAATGAAAGTAATGCGAGTATAAATGGCTGGGAAATGGCTGGGAGAAGGAGAGATGTGAGAAGAGAGGAAGAAATCAGTAGGATGGAAGTTGTGGAAGCAATGAAATAAGTCAAAACGGGGAAGCTCCAGGAATTGAAGAAGTGTGTGGTGAAATGCTGAAGCATGGGGGAGAGATAGTAATAGAATGGATGAGGAAGAGATGCAGATTGGCCTGGGAGGAAGGTAAAGTTCCGTAGGATTTTAAGTCAGGTATATGTACAAAGGAAAAGAGGGAAAAGAAGTGTGTGGGAATCATATGGGCAATTGTCTTCATAGTGTAATTGGAAATGTATATGGTAGGATACAAATTGGTAGAGTTAGGAAAAAAAAAACAGAGGAATTAATTGGACAAGAACAGGGACGTTTTAGGAAGGGAAGAGATTGTGTAGATCAGATATTCATTCTTGAGTCTTTAATGGAAAAATTTCTAGGGATGGGAAAGAAGTTGTATGCGTCCTTCTTGGATTTGGAGAAAGCATATGACAGGGTGGATAGACAAGGATTGTGGATAATACTAAGAATATATGGAGTAAATGGCAAGTTGAATGCATTGTCGAGTATGTATGAGGGTGCTGAGACTGCAGTGCGTGTGAACAGTGAACTGAGTGATTTTTTTTTTTTTATTAGAAGGTTGGATTGAAGCAAAGATATGCCATTTCTCCATGGTTGTTCAGGCTGTATATGGATGGGGTTATAAAAGAGATACAAGGTAAGGCAACGGATGCTGGAGCAGCCCTAGTGAGAGAAGGCAGTGTGTGGAAACTCCCCGTACTGTTGTTTGCAGATTCTATTGTGTTGTTAAGTGAAGACGAAGGGGAGCTACAAGGCCTCGCGAATGAGTTTGGGAGAGTTTGTAAGAAACGGAATCTAAAGGTGAATGTAGGGAAGAGTAAGATTATGATCTTTGAGAGAAATGAAGTCACTGAATGTACAGTGATGTTGGGTGAGGAGGAAATGGAAAATGTGAGTGCGATTAGGTACTTGGGTAGTGTGATGAGTAAGGATGAGAATTTGGAGGGTGAAGTGCTTGAAAAGATACAGCAAGGAAGAGAGGTTGCTGGTTCTTTGAAAGCAGTGATAAGAAACAGGGAAGCGAGCATGGAAGTGAAAAAGTTACTGTATGACAGTATTGTGGTACCAACTCTAACGTATGGAAGTGAAGGTTGGACCTTGTTGGAGGGACACAAGTCAAGAATGAGAGCAGTGGAAATGAATTATTTGAGAGGACCATGAGGAGTCACATGGAGAGACAGACTGACTGAGGAAGTGAAGGAGCTGAAGGAGCGTTGTGGTGTGGATGTGGATGTGATAGGAAGTATTAGGAGGAACACATTGCCTTGGATTTGGCTATCTATCTATCTGTTTATCTATCTATATTTATCTATCTATCTATCTATCTGCCTATATCTGTCAGTCTATCTATATCTATCTGTTAGTCTATCTATCTGCCTATCTGTCTACCTATCTATCTATCTATCTATGTAACATAAATATATACCAGTATATTTATGTACTGTATGTATGAATGTATAAAATCATCATCATTATTTCCAGTGTTACCCCATGAGGACCGTAGAGAACCGGGGCTAGGCAAGTTGGTCCTGGCATTTAAGAGAAGAGTGACCAGTCTCACTCATCCCTGAGTGACATTACGAGAGCAATAAACCTGAACCATCCCCTGGATATAAACCTACACTGGCTCCATCCGATTGGGACGTCTTAATTGCCCACTAAACCACCAGTAATAGCGGTAGGCAGCCCCGCCCAGGGAAGTACTACCGCCAAGGTAAAGGGAGACTCAAAGAATAGCTTAGATTCCATTTTCTCTCCTAGGCCTTGGTAGCTGGTTACACATCTTTCTGCCTCAAACACTGCAAGGCATCAGGCTGACCTCTTTACACAACACAGACATACACATTATATTACATTACCTTAAACTAGCTATCTTCTCTCCAAAAAACACAGATCTTGTCATTACATATGTTACATAGCCTATGATTTCATCATCCTTTGTGTAATTTTAATGCACAGTATGCTGCATGTTTGATCACGAGCGTGTTCTGCCTCAGTCCCCCCTTCTACCGTTATAGTAGAGTAAGTCGTCCTTTCTGTTGTTCAGAGCAGGATTGTCAGCTCTTTGTCTCCTATGGCTTCATTTGCGCGTCCTTCTTACAAGTTGTATCAAGCTCTGCTGGCCCCTATATAATGAGCTCAGTCTCTGCATTATTGGCCACTTAGATCTACTCCTCATTTTGTTCACATCTCTGTCCTCCCCTGTACAGTTATTATTATTGTGAGTGCTCAGGAAGTCTCCAACCATCTAGCAGCTGTGTGTAATTTGAGTATAACTGTTACTGCATTTTTTCTTGTACTGTGTAGCATAAGGTTAATTCTTAGGCCTAGTGAGGTTTTTGTAATTTGTGTAAGGGTTCTTATTGTCAGCCATCATTAATAATATTTTGTATCTGTAATAATATATCTGGCATTCACTGAGTATTATCTGGTATCTCATTTTAACAGGGCTGACTTAGATAAATTTACTCATGCTAATTTCGTGTTAATAGAGGCTATTGCAGTTAACCATATATTTAACCTGTTTTTGCCATTACATTATCCTTATGAGTCCTGAATGTTTTGTTGTTAGTTTGAGCATTAAACTTTAACTTGTAATTTTACCTAACTCTTTTATTTTGAACCTGGACCTTTACGGAACAGTAGTGATTATTAGTATTCTCACTTAAAGTGTACATTATCTTTCTCTGTTCCGTAACACATATCATACCCATTCCACAACACATCCCTGTTCTCCCCCCTCATAAAAAGAACCATGGCTGCTGCTATACTGGGAGTCAGTGTGGTGGTTGCTCGGGTGACCACCACCGGCAGGGCTGGGTCGTCTGCACAGGGCCCTCCCGGTCGTCATCAAGCGACTGTGCCACCTCCAGTGTAGTGGCGCCCTAAATCTACTCGTCAGTGCAGTAAAATTTTCTTTTGCAATATTAGGGGACTTCACTCCAACATCAACGCTGTTCTAAATTTCCTCCAGTTTGAATCCTCTGATCTGCTATTTTTGACAGAGACACAAATAAGATCCACCTCTGATTCAGCTAGATTTAATTTTCCTGGTTATATCTTGATTCAAAATTTCAGACCCAAAGGAGGCGTATGTTGCCTTGCTAAATCAGAAATTGCCCTAGAGGAGATTACCAAACTTAATTGTCCTTATTTTGACTATTCCATATACAAAGTAAATTCTGTTGGTAAAATTAAGTATTTTTGTTGTGTTTATCGTTCCCCTAAAGCCCCTCCAGAGCCGAGTTTATTTGACTCTCTGTCTTCACAACTTAGTGTCCACAAAATCAATGCTGCTTCAGAAATTACTATTCTGGGCGATTTTAATGTCCATAATGTCGAATGGTTCACTTATTCAGCCAGAACTGATGACTCTGGTCTTGAATGTGAGCTATTTGCAGACTCATTTAATCTCACCCAGTTATTCAGTCAACCCACCCGTGCACCAGACAACCCTGATCAAAATTCCCACCTATTGGACTTGTTTTTAACAACCAATTCAGATAATTATAATGTCGAAGTGAAGTCCCCCCTCGGATCCTCTGATCATCGTCTGATTCAAGCCACCAGTTTCACACCGACCACACCCTCCTGCTCTGAACCTGTCGTGATGACTAAATGGCACTACGACAGAGCAGACTGCGAGGGACTTCAAAATTTTCTCATGGATGCTCCTTTGACCTCCTTTTTCTCCCAAGATGCAAATTCCACATTGGGCCACATACCGGATTTCATTAAAGTCGGCATGGAAACATTCATTCCCCAACATACTTACAGAAAAAGATATAATTATCCTACATGGTTTGACCATAATTGTGCTTGAGTAACAGAATATAAAACAATAGCCTATAACACTTATACAAGGACCAAAATCAAAGAAGCCTTTAACTATTATAAAAATATCAGAAACCATACCAAAACTATTATCAATCTTTCTATATCAAACTTTCTACATAGACAAGCTAACAAACTACTAAACAATCCAAATGATAACAAAATATTCTGGTCAACCCTTAAGTCATTCAAAACTAACTTCACTACCACTTCTTCCATTCCACCATTACAGTCCCCCATTGGAAATCTAGTAAGTGACCCACGTGGAAAAGCCAACCTTCTTGTTGACATTTTTTCAACAAATTCAACCCTAAATACAGAAAATCACAATATTCCTGTACTTGATTTTGATTCCCCTGAAACACCACCTTTCATGCTTCACACCAGATACGTACAAGCTGTATTACAGAATCTCTCAGCAGACAAAGCCACTGGTCCAGATGAAATTCCTTCAATAGTACTTGAAAATTGCTCCCCAGTGTTGGCTCCTGTATTAGCAAAATATTTCCGCTTATGCATCCGTGCCTCAATTTATCCAGCCTCTTGGAAAGAAGCAACTATCCATCGTGTTCCTAAAATGAGTCAACTTCTGATCCATCAAACTATAGACCAATTGCAATAACCTCCGTTCTTGGTAAAGTTTTTGAGACACTAATTAACAAACACATAGTCAAGCATCTAGAAATCAATAAATTAATCAATGATCGGCAGTATGGATTTAGACAAGAATGTTCAACTGTAGATATTGTTTGCCTACTTACCCATGAGATTAACAAAACAATAGATCAACATGGTGAAACACACACAGTAGCACTTGATATTTCAAAAGCATTTGACAAAGTATGGCACCAGGCTTTATTGTCTAAGATGTCACACTATGGCCTTGCATCATTGGTTCCTCTAATTTCTTCTTACCTTCATAATAGAAAAATACGGGTCATGGGAGATGGAATTTATTCTCAGTTTCATTCCATAAATGCTGGCGTACCTCAGGGATCAGTTTTGGCACCAACCCTCTTTCTCATTCATATTAATGACCTCTTATCCGTCACGCACAACCCAATACACTCTTATGCTGATGACTCGACCCTTCATAGTTCCTTCACATTTAGTACCTCCTTTACACATTTTGATATTATAATTTCCCAAATAAACACAGCAATTTCTCTGAACCAGGAAATTTCTAAAATTAATCAACTGGGACAAAAACATCTGGTCTCATTTAATGCTCAGAAAACTAAATACATTAATTTCTTCAACAGAAAGAATCCCTCAGACTCTCACATATTTTTAAATGATGTCAGTATTCCCATATCTACTACAATTGATATCCTAGGTGTTACTCAAACCTCAACCTAAGCTCGACAGCTTATGTTAAATTCCTTGCTAAAAATGCTTCTAAAAACTGGGACTTGTACAAAGTTCGTGAGTTCTTCGCTGAAGAGTAGATGGCCACAATATACAAAAGTCATATGCGTTCTCAGATCGAATACTGTTCACCACTGTGGAATGGATGTGGAGTGGATGCATTCAGGCAGTTGGACAAAATTCAAAATAAAGCCATTAGATTAATCAATAATTCTGCCATAACGCAGGACCTTCCTCCATTATCAGTAAGTAGAGATGTTGCTTCTTTAGCATTATTTTATCGATATTTTTACCGTAAGTGCTCTGACGAACTGGCTTCAATTGTGCCTCCCCTTCACATTTTCTCCCGAAATACTCGGGCAGCTGGGAGAGCCCATGAACTCACACTCTCTCCCTCGCAGTGCAGAACCTCTGCTTATCAAAATTCATTTATCCCCAGAACTACTACTCTCTGGAATTCACTTCCTGGGAGTTCCTCCCACATACATTTAATCCACTCGAACTTAAATCCAATCATTATAAGTATTTTATGAATGGAAGATGCCTTTAGGCACATGGACTTATTTTTTTTCCTTTGTTTTTCCTTCCTCCATTCATTATCAAAAAATATTTATATCATGATAGGTAAATCAGTGTGTAAAAATTTTAATTAACTGATCAAAATTTCTTTTTAATTTTGCATATATATTTACAGACTCTAACATAATGGAAAGCTTTGAATTTAGATTAACTAACATATAAGTAATGCTCTGCATTAGAAATCAGTAAATCACTGACACTTGAATAATGAATGAACGGCATAACTTTGTTTTGCTGCTGATGCTTTTTGATAATTTTCGGCTAGTAATTCTAGCATCGAAACAGATAAAATATTACAGTTCTTATATATCATAGTGTTAGAATTAGTACTGTACAGTGTTTGGTCTCATTTCTGAATGTTGAGAGGAACATTTAGATGCGTCTTTGTTGCATCGAGATGGACAAATATTGGATTTGTTTCTGTCTGAATGTCAGGAATGTCAGTGATATACGACAGTTGTCATAATTAAGTCTACACACTTACAGTACAAGCCTCTATAATTCTCAGCTGCAATACATGAGTTATAGCATCCATACACAGCTTCTAGTCAATTTCACCCACACTTTCTGTTACATGTCAGTCTAAGAGAAAAGTTTATCATGTACTGTGCATCGCCTTACAAAATACATGCATTCATTTCCATCACCCATTACCTCTTTTGGTTCCTAATCTCAGTACCATACTTTTCCACACATTCATTCACCTTAGAGTTTTTACCTTTTCAGCCAACAATATCCCTTACCTTCAGCTGCATTTGTGCTATCCTTTTTCACAACTCTAGTCACATCCAATCATCTTACGTGTGCAGTTTCATTCATAAACACTCCCTTCCATTAAATCAACTCATATTCAATCACATACTGTGTGCTAATTCATTTGTGCACACTCCCTTCTCATAAGGCAACTGATCACTAACAACATCACAGTTACAATTTACACAGCCCATAATGCTATGTGAGAAATTCATTTTCAGTGCTGTCTCACTTGACCTAAGCAATTTTTGGAAAAGTACAATTTCTATTTTTTCTTGTTAGACAGGATATCATCAGATTTAATCAAATACAATGCAGTTCATTACCGGAAAACTGTATATTCTGCAGACATTATGTCTCAAACTGAGCTCTATAGGACCATCCAATTGCCTGGAGACCCAAATATATTTGAATAATGCTGTACTATAAAATGCACATATTTTGGAGAGACGAAAAACAATGTAAAATCATATATCAACCCATTCATCCAATCCTTGTCCATCCCATCAGGAGAGTAAGCATAAAGGTGGCCATCATCCATTACCTTGGGGAAAATAGCATAAACATTCAGAAGCTGCTGCCAACTGGGTGTGATGGCACTGCAGTGAACACAGGCAAATAGGGCGGTGTTATAAGACGCCTTGAAGAACATGTCAAAAGTCCTCTGCAGTGGTATGTTTGCCTTATCCATGTAAATGAACTTCTTTTTCGTCATTTGTTCGAACATCTGGATGGTTGCATGACATGACCAGGAAGTTTCTCAGGGCCAGTCGGTTCTTTATAGGCAATTTGTGAGGAAATGTCAATCGTTGCTTTTTAGACAATAACATGTGAATTTCCGAATGTCAGTGTTGAAGATCTGAATTCGGATCAGCAGTATTTACTGGATATTTGCCAAGCAGTAATCACTGGCAATTGCTCTGTCTCTTTGTCACATCGTCAGCCAGGAAAACTCATTATGTTCCGCTGGGTCACACTGGCCAATCGAGTTCTGCGTTTGTATGTAGCAACAGAAAGGCCTAGCGATAATTTAAAAAAAAAATGATCAATTCATTCTGAAGGTTTACGTTACAGTCTGGTTCACGATCAAGTCCAAACCTTCATGCAAGGATGGCTCTAATCACCTGTGGATCCAGATTATGAGGTCACACTACCTGTCGCAAGATTTGAAAGCTGTAGTTAATTCAGTGATTCAGCGAAATGGCTACTTTGGCCACCCTGAGAACATTTTGCTGACCATGGTAAGTGACAAGCGACAACATATCAGGGAGCTGGACATTCGATGAATTATGCGAGCTCGAGCCTCCAAGATACGTCAAGTGGATTCAGATGTTTTCAGGTACCATCTCTCAGTCTCAGTGCCGAGGAGTACATTGAGTTGATTGACAGGCAGAAGTGTGTCCTGACTGAATCTTCAGTCACAAAATCAATCTCCGATGCTGACCTGAAAAGTGCGGTTCGTAACGAAACTCTTGCCACCGAAATGCCACGTTTTCCATATCATACACAAACAGTGGAAAGGTGCGTAAAGGCAATCGCAGAGGCATCAGATAAATGTTATTGGACAAGAAGCAAGGGATGGCTTTATTCGAGCAAGAATACATGCTCGAGCTATCATGCCAACATTTAACACTAAGAGTGAATATCGCACCACACAGTAACTTTTTAGATTTTGGTGTAAGTGTTGTGCTTGCTGGCTTAAGCTGCACATATTGGGTCATGTACATTTGTATACTGCATAGTATAATGTATAATTGTATAATATACCATATAATGCAATGGGTGCTAAGGATTTGTGTCATTTGTGTCACAGGTTGGTAAAAAATAGATGGTAGAGGGCAGAAAATTTAGTCCTTTTTCAATAAAATTTTATATCATTAATGAGTAATAACAATGGGAACTTTTGGTAGGTATTACATCCAATAAAGCCGTGATTTAGTTTTTGACCCCTATTTTCACTCCACTCTAATATATATATATATATATATATATATATATATATATATATTCATTATAATCATCATCCGGACCACCTTTCCCACCCAAGGGCAGGATGAGGAGTAGCAATGTCCAGGCAGCACAAACTTCCCAATCCAAATAGGCCACACTTCCATTCATTCATCATTCAAGCCCCCGGAATCCTGGCTTTACCGGATACGCCAAAAACATTCACCACATTCTGCAGCTTCACACAAAAGTATCATTGAGTCAATCCGGACGCTGTCATGCTCACAAGGGGTGCCAGAATCCCTGATCATGCACTTCTCCTCACAAAATGCATCAAGCCAGCTCGATCTCTTGTCAGTTCCCTAGCCTCACAGACTCCCAAACCTCTCTTCCTTACACAATCATCCGTCATATCTCTCCACCCTCTCCTTGGTCTTCCTCGCCTTCTCCCTTATTCAAATTCACTCACATATACCTTTTTTACCACTCTATTGTTATCAATTCTTTCCACATGACCATACCATCTCAGCAGACTCTTCGATTCTGGTGTCCACCGACTTCCTCACTCCACACCTTTCACGAATCACATTATTTCGTATCCTATCCACCCTCTGTACTCCACATACATTCCTCAGCAGTCCCATCTCCACTGTTCTTACTCTTGACTTTTCATTTTCATGCCACACCATAGTCTCACACCCTTATGTTAAAGTTGGCACTAACACTCCTTGATGTAAGCCTCGTGCAGCTGCAACACTCAAGCTTCTGTTTCTTATGAAGGCCTTCAGTGCACTAGCCACTTTATTATAGCTAGATAGATAGATAGATAGACAGATTGATATATATATATATATATATATATATATATATATATATATATATATATATATATATATATATATATATATATCATTCATTCATTCATTCATCATCCAATCCTACATTGCTCCATGAGGAGCGTGGGAGCCCGGGGCTAGGCAAGTTGGTCCTGACATTTGAGATGAGAGTGACCAGCCTCACTCATCTCTGAGTGGCATTACTTGAGCAATACACCCCAACCACCCCTTGGATATAAACCTGCACAGGCTCAATCCAATTGGAGAGCCGTCATTACTCACTAAGCCACCAGGCACCAAAATTTAGTTATATGGTTACCGCCCAGCATAGTAATGGTCTCCTGGTGTACAGGAAACCATTTGGCATGTCACTCAATGTAGAGTCACCCACAGGTAGAAGGACGAGGAAAGAATGAAGGAAAGAGAGACAGAAGAGGATGGAAGGAAGGAAGGACGGAGGAGAGTAAAGGGCAGACACCCGAGAGCAGTACTACATCAAGTGAGTGGATGGTGAGCGCCCCCACTTACCATATATATATATATATATATATATATATATATATATATATATATATATATATATATATATATATATATATATATATATATATATATATATGGTAGAGAGAGAGAGAGAGAGAGAGAGAGAGAGAGAGTATATACATTCGCCACAGCTACCACCACACAGTTACCACCACCACCATCATCACAGGGACCGCATCCTGTACCACCACCAGAGCTACCACCATCACCATCATCATCATAGCTACCATTAACACCAAAGCCACCACAATCGTCATAACTACCACCACGACCACGACCATTACCACCTCCATCATCACAGCTAACACCACCACCATCAGCTTCACTCCTGCCACCACCAGCACACTTTTTTTTTTTTTTTAAATAACAGAACAGAGGAAGGAAAAACAAATGAAAAAAAACAAAACAAATCCATGCACCAGATTACTGGCGTCCGCTGTTCATAAAATATCTGTAACAGTTAGACATGAACAGCAGTAGGTTGAAGTCTGGAGGGAAACAACTCTGGGAAAACGAGTTCCAGAGAGATGCAGTTCGGGGAATGAATAGGCAGAAGTTCTGCAGTATGGCTGAGTGACATTCCAGTCATAAGCGCTGCCAGCTGCCCGTGTAGCACGAAGGAAGGCATGGAGAGGTGGCACCATGGACGCAACTTCGACTGAGCTTTAGCTGTAGAAATATCTGTAAAAAACGCAAGGGAGGCAATATTCCTTCTTACTTGTAGGGGAGGTAGTTTAATAGTAATAGCAGGGTTATTAATAATTCTAACAGCCTTGTTCTGAATTTTGTCTACTTGTTTTAATGCAACCTCTCCACATCCATTCCACAAGGGTGAGCAGTATTCAAGCTGAGAGTGCATGACTCTTATAAATGATAACTAACTGCTCGTCAGTGAAGAAGTTACGGACTCTGTACAATAATCCAAGTTTTTTTGAGGCGGTTTTAGCAAGTGATCTGACATGAGAGGTCCAGCTGAGGGCATTGTTCATCGAGACACCGAGAATTTCAATACTTTTGGAAATGGGAATATTTGTAGCATTGAAGGTAACATACGATTCTGGCAATATCTACCTATTAATAAATTGTATATATATTTAGTTTTACTAGCATTGAATGAGACAAGGTTGTTTTGTCCCCATTCACTGATCGTGGATAAGTCTTGATTTAAAGAGATGGCTGTACTGAGGTAAGAGTTAGAGATATCGGACTTTGCAAATGAATGTCTGAGTGTGAATGAACTATGAAGTGTTGAGTCATCTGCATATGAATGGATGGGATTGTGGGTGACAGATAAGAGATCATTAATATGATTGAGGAACAGGGTTGGTGCCAAAATTGATCCCTGCGGCAAGCTGGCGTTAACTGAGTGGAAAGTGGAATATACATCATCTATTTTTACTCTTATTTTTCTATTGCTGAGATATGAGGACATCAAAGGAAGAAAAGAGTTTAGTCCATAGCAAGGGAGTTTGGACAACAGGGAATGGTGCCACACTCTGTCGAAAGCTTTGGAAATATCCAGGGCTACTGCATGAGTTTCACTATGTAGATCAACTGATTGATGGATGGTATGATTTAGGAGATTGAGTATGTCAATGATGGATCTTTCTTGGCGAAAACCATATTGTCTATCACCAGTTAAGTTGTTGGATTCAAGATGTTTAACTATGTGTTGGCGAAAACCATATTGTCTATCACTAATTAAGTTGTTGGATTCAAGATGTTTAACTATGTGCTTATTAATTACAGTTTCAAAAACCTTACCAATAGAAGATGTGTAACTTGCAATACTTTGGTGATAGAAACTCCGTGTACAAACAGCTAGATAAGGAGTTTATTACGAGCTCACAACAAAATAGTCTGCCCGTCTTGGCTGTCTGCTATGAACTGACGCAATAACGCCTTCGCCCAGGCTTGGGCTCTGGGAAAGCGTGCTAGGTCAGCAAGTTTAGTGTGGGCATGTATGCACTGGGGGGGAACATATATACATCGGGTGTAGACATATTGTGGAGGGGGTACACTACTCCCCCGGGTAGCTGAGATGGTGTCTCCTGACACCAGGAGTTATATGGTGTTTGATTATAGTATTAAGACAAGGTCGGGGAGGTTGGTACAAGGGATAAGTATGATACAGGGGCAGTAGGGGAGACATGGCCATGTTGAGGGGAGGGAATTAGAAGGATATATACAGATAAGATATACAAAGATTAATAGGTATGTGTCCAGTAAGGGTCGAAGGTATACAGAGATATAATGGGGATTATACAATAATAGTTTGACACATGATAAACAAGGAGTAGATATGAGAGTTCTATTGTTGTTCTTCGTTCATTTTTTTTTTTTTGTATTTTCTGTAGGATACACTGTCACTCAGTAATGCATTAAAGAAATACCATCATTTTCTAGTAGGCAGAGTTCTGTTCACAGTTTGGTTAATTGTCAAATGGCAGTGGTAGTCACTGAATGTGAGGGCACTAAGTACGGGGAGTTTCTACGTCGTGTGTAGGGCGTACTATGCCTGTAGCAACTCTGATTTCCTGGAGTCGGTGTTCCATTTTTCTGACACAACAATGCACTGCACATATGATGAGTAGAAAACCTATGAAAGTGATAACCACAGGGGGAAACACAACTGTTGGATGAACCCATGAACGGCTGAAGGCCAGAGAAAACTGATCCATAATGAAATCACTGTCATTGAGGAATGTTAGCATGCGCAAGTTAGGGGAGGTGATGGTAATGTTGGCAGATGGTAGGGTGGAAGACATGTCGATTGGTTGAAAGATATCATAGGAGTGTTTATGGACAGCTGGGTGATAGCGAGTGGCGTAAGTGATGACGGACTCTGATTTGACGGTACAATAGTCTGGTGCTTTGTAGAGACCACTAGCGGGGACGGATCGAACCGAAGAACCAGGACACATGATTGTGACAGAGATGGGAACAGCAAAGAAGAAGTACTGGACATGGTTGAGGTGAGCATGGTGGACTGGGAGTTCAGGAGCTGGGACAAAAGAACAGGCCGAGTAGATGGAATGGTTGCGAACTAAAACAGACTCACAGGGTGTAGCACTGCTAGGGAAGATAGCAAAAAGGTGGGCAGCACAGAGACGAGAGGTCGGAGTTGGGGAGGAACATTTCTGGAGGTCCGTGGAAGAAAGGAAAGCAACTGAAAGATGATCATGGGAGAGGAGGAAATATTCTGAAGGAACAGATACTTGGAACAAGGAGTTGTTGAGGCAGAAAGGGAAGGGAATGATGTGGAAAAGGTTAAAGGTTATGGCAGAACAGAGAGGAATATGGACGACGACGTATTTGGTGAGAAGAGTGGCTTCGAGAACAGGATAATAATATTCGAGGGAGGAGTAGGGGAGGACTGGGGATAGACCGAAGGTGGAGTGAGCCCATTCCAGGACAGAACGGAGAGCTGAGACAGGTACTAAGTCGGCAGTGACACGTCCATTTATAGCATCGACCAGGATACGAACTAAGGTAGAGACTTGAGACAGGAGAGAGTCAATGGCCAGTTGGAGATTATCCATGTTGAGTTTGAGGTAGAAGAACTGAGAGATAACGTTGAGATCTGAAAGGTGGCATTGTAAGATATCGGTGAAGTTGTTTAGAGTGGACGTGACTTCATTTAGGTGGGTCGTGAGCATCTGTAATATAGTGTGTTGGATTTTAATGGCTCGGCGTTGGGATTCTAGAGTTGAAGCTAAATGAGTGAGATCAGATTTGAAGCCTGAAATGTCAGGGGCTGTAGCAACGCCAAACAAGCCACTCAGAATCTCACCGCCGAAGTCGAAGAGACCTCGTTTCACATGAGAACGACCAACGGGTGTTTGAATGGAAAATGTGTCATTGAGCTCAGTGAATCTGTTACTTATGTATTGCAATTGCCAGGAGAGTGGTAGGAAAAGGTTATAGAGATACTCATTTGGGTTGTGTGTCCCCATGATGGCCGTGAGATAGGTCTTGATTCCGTGGAGCTGGTGTGCGTAGGCAAGTAGGGCAATGGCTACGTCAGCCAGGGGCGCAAGATCATAGCACAATGAGGCTATTTCTTCGATAAGCATTACCTCACCTCCTGAGCCGACCAAGGCCCCGGGACGTACTCCACCATCGTCCTGACCTGACCCAGACCCCAGGAGGGTCAGCACTGCCAGCAGGGAGATCGCTAACATTGTACCTAGAAAATCAGGGTAGAGTTAATGGAGGAGGTCTTGAAGAGGCTGGGGGGCAGAGCGCAGTTTGGACCGATATGGATTGGTTGATGAATGAGCAGGTGGAGGTGGAGATGAAGGAGACTGAGGGATAGGTGGAGACAGAGTAGATTGAGGGATGTGTGGAGGGGAAGGAGGGTCAGGAGGTTGTGTAAGTGACCCTTCCAACACGAGGCCACGGGGTGCTCGCTTTAAGTGATCAACGTATACCCATCTGGTGTCCTTAGTGGACAGGTCCTGGAGGTGAAATTTGTTGCCTTGTTGAGTGAGGACGCGGTGGGGCCCTGTAAATTTGTCATCCAACTTAGAGGAACGCGTATGGGAATGAGCAAAGACAAGATCGCCTACATTGATAGTGATAGGAGAGGCGGACTTATGTTGGCGCTGCTGCATGTCCTCCTGAGAGGAAGCCAAAGTGGATTGGACATACTGGTGGATTGTCTGGAAGTTGGCCAATTTTAGTTTAACATAATCATCCATGTTGTAGATGGGTTCTGGCTTTGAGGATAAGAGAGAGTATGGGAGGTCCTTGTCAAAATCAAAGAGGACGAAGAAGGGAGATTCAGCAATGGATGCATTGATGGAGCTATTGATTGAGGATGCCACCTGGGGAATCCAGTCATCCCAGGACGAACTATGGGAGCCTAGATGTCTGAGGCACTCTAAGATTTTTCGGTTTTGGCGTTCTACAAGGCCATTGGAAGCCGGATGGTTAGGCATGACATTGCACTTACTGATATGAAAGCGGCGACAGATCTCATCTAGAAGGCTATTGTTGAACTCCATACCGTTGTCAGTAAGAATGGTATGAGGGGTACTGAACGGGCAAATTACATGATCTACAAAGGCACGTGCAATGCTCTTCGCAGTCTTGTCGGAGAGGGGTACGAGGGCACAGTAGTGGGAGAAGTGGTCGACCGCTACGAACAAGTACTCAGCGTCGGATTCCGTGAGAGGTAGTTTTAAGAGATCGATTGAGACAGTTTCCCATGGTCGTGACGGGATTGGGTATTGTAAGAGAGGTGCAGGTAAGCCGGTTGATCCTTTGTGGCGGTGGCAGGAGAGGCAAGAGTCACAGTGGGCATTGATATCGCAGCGCATGGTTGGCCAATAGTATGCGAGACGTGCTTGGCGCAAGCATCGGTTTTTACCTGGATGGGAAGCTTGAGGGGTATTATGAACAATGTGAAGAACCTTTGGTATCAGAGCAGTGGGGACAACAAGTTGGCGTACTTCGCGATTGGGCATGTCTTTGCCTGTTAGCAGTGTTTTCCTGTACAAGAGATCATCATCTAGCATGAATTCATCTAGTGATACTGGCAGAGTAGGTAAGGTCGAGGCATCGCCAGATTCTAGGAAATAAATGACTTTGGACCATACGGGGTCTTGGTGCTGAAAGTTTCGAACAACTTCTGACGTTAGCGTAGTGCTTTCAGTTACTTCGGGCTGCAGTGATGTTATAGCTGCTGCTACGTGACGTGAGAGTGCGTCTGCGACTACATTCAACTTGCCTGGTACATATTGAAAAGTGGGATTAAAGTCCTGGATGATGACAGACCATCTAACTGGCCTACCTGTTAGGTTGCCATTCTTGAACAAATCACATAGTGGAAGGTGGTCTGTTTGGATATGCACTGGATAACCATAGACTATATTTCTGAAATGTTTCAAAGACCTGACTACCACTAGCGCTTCGAGATCTGTGACACTGTAGTTACATTCAGTGGTTGTAAGGGTGCGACTAGCATAAGCTTCATCGAGTTGCATCAAAACGGCACCAAGTCCAGTGCCTGAGGCATCTGTGCAGGGAAGGAAGGGTGTGGTATAATCAGGGCACGCTAGAACAGGGGCATTTACAAGTGCTGTCTTTAGCTTTTGGAAAGCCTGTGACTGGTCGTTAGTCCAAACAAAGGGCACATTCTGCTTGAGTAAGTGGGTCAGAGGAGCGGCGATCTTTGCGTAATCTTGTATGAATCTACGATAATAGCCACTGAGGCCCAGGAAACTTCGTACAGCTTCGGTAGTGGTAGGTTCTGGGAAGTTAATAATCGCCTTAGTTTTATCCTCATTAGTATGAATGCCTTGTGCATCTACGACATGGCCTAGGAATTTGATTTTCTTTCGCAGGAAGTCACATTTACTGAGATTGATTTTCAGGCCTGCGAGCTGGAGGCTTTCAAAGACTTGCCTGAGCTTGGTGAAATGGTCAGGGATGGATTTACTCACAACAATGATATCATCTAGGTAAGCAAAAAATGAGTGTCCCATCATACCGCTGAAGACTGAATGGATAAGTCACATGAACACGGAAGGAGCATTTCTCAGACCGAAAGGGAGTCTCTTAAACTGAAAATGTCCGGAAGGGGTGCTGAAAGCTGTAACTGGGCGAGAGGACTCTTCCATTTCGACCTGCCAGTACCTGCTGAGGAGGTCTAAAGATGAAAAGACTACGTTATTTTCACCAAGGGATTCTAGCAAATCAGTGAGGACGGGTAATGGGAAACGGTTTGGAACGGTGACAGAATTGACCTTACGATAGTCGACTACTGGTCTAAAGTTGCCGTCCTTCTTTGGTACTAAGAAAAGTGGGCTATTCCATGGACTGACGGAGGGCTCAATAATGTCCTGGTCTAACATGTTCTGTACCATTTGATCTGTCTGCTTTCTCTGGCTGTGAGGAAATTGATACGCTGGTATGTAAATCGGCTGAGTTCCTGGTGGTAGTTCAATCGTATGTTTGAAAAGGTCTGTTCTACCCATCGGTTCACCGGGTAAGGCAACCACGTTTCTGTACGAGGTCAGAAGGTCGAGGAGTTGAGGCGTATTTTCTGGGAAATCTGTGCAAGTGAGATGTGAGAGCATATCGGGTGAATATGTCGGCGCAGATCCCGTAGAGTTAATAGTACATACACCGATTGGCGTACTATCATCAGTCTGAATAGTAGGAATTGAGGAATCCTGGCACACCTTTACGGCCACTGGGTATACTAGGAAGTCTCCAATCTTTACACCACTTTTAAGTTTTAGTGGAGCATTTGTGACATTGAGCAAGTACAGGTAGCATAAACTGTCCTCTAAGACTGTGCACCACGCTGACTCATAAGTCAAGCCATTCACACAACACGTCTCAGGTAGTGTTAGTACATCCACTCCTTCTTTCTCACCGGCAACACAAACAGAGACTTTGGTGAACTCATACGGTAACAAAATTGTGCACTTATTCGTTACTGCACATTTCGTCTCTGCGTGTTGGAGAAGATCATTCACACTGTGTGAGGTAGGTAACTGAGACTTGTCTGAGTCAGCGATAGTGTTGTCAGGAGAGGAGGTAAGAGCCATTTCCGAAGGCTGAGAGGATGTAGCAGTAGAGATTGAGGAATTTATGTCCTTGCTCGCAGTCAGTAAAGGAATGATCTCTGTATTCTCAGGTGATGACAGTGGTGGTTTGGGCTGGGTTGGACTTTTTGGTAGTGATAGGGACAGAGGTAATTGAAGGACTGATTTGATCGTAAGAACAGGACGGGGACATTCCATACTGTAAACTGGGAATCCAGAAATGTCTATACTACCACAGGCAGGTAATAAGGCAATGGAGTGTTGTGCCATGGTGGAGAAACCAATAAGGGCATCTGCGGGATACTGCAAGTCATTAGTGACATGAAATTCAATTGGGATAGGGGGCAAATCTCTGTGTAGTTTGACTTCAAGGGTGACTCTTCCCTTAACCTTAAACTCTGAGCCTTCGACACCACATAGGCGAATGTCTGGTGGTTCTAGGAAACTGACGTAGTTGTGATGTCGTTGAATAAGATGTAAGGAATTGTCGGAGATCAGATTCACTGTAGATCCTGTGTCCAAGAAGAATGACGTTGATATGTCATGACTGCATCCGAGAATGACTAAACCCGAGGATGTTATGGGACCTATATGGCGGATGGGGAGTTGGGTTTCTGGTTGTACGTGATATTGGTCCCATACGGGCGCGGCGCTTCCCCCAACTGTTGGCGGTTGAGGTAACGACATTCCTCAGTGGTGTGAGTTGTGCTGGATTTTTGGTATTTGCATTGGGGACGACGTGAGCGGGAAGGCGTACGCTGTCTGGTTTGGGAGTGAGGACGTCTGTATGTACGGTCGCAACTGGATGCTCGATATCCAGGATGACCACAGTGCCAGCAAAGAATCGAAGATTGTCTGTGCCGTCGGATGCTAGATTGATCACGACCTGCGGTAGGAGAACGATGCATGGCAGGTCTGCCGTGTGTGGTGGGACGGGAGCGAGATTGGTCTGGGGTAGTGGTGTGACAAACTGAGGAGGCCAAGGGTTGGGTGGTGCCCTGACGCGTGTGGTTCGAACCGGTTCTTTCATGAATGGCTTTAGTGACCTGAATAATTTTATCTCCTGGACTGAAACCGATTTCCAAGGCTAGCTCTCGCTGTTTAGGAGTAAGCCAGTGAAGGAATCTCAGGTAACCAATTAAGTCAGCAAAGTTGGTGAGTGAAAGCATTGGAACGCCATTATTGTCTTCTAACCATTTCGTGCCTACCAGTAATTGGAGCATCTTGCTACTAGTTGCTTTCATGGCGGCGGCAGCTTCGCAGAGCTTGGCATGTTGCGCTGGGACCCTCAAGTCCTCATCGAGTTGGTTTAGGAGATTAATGAATCCCATGAGAGACGCGGTATTTGAATGCTGGCAACAAAGGCGGATGAGTTCCGTACAAAAATCAGCAAAGGTATGAATGTTATCGAAATGTCCTGCACAGATCGCGGATCCGATGTCCGATTTGCCATGGTGCAAGCGACCCATGAGGTAGGCTACTTTGAGCAATTCATCGGTGATCTGCCTATTGTGGATGTCTGTTTTGACTTCTCTGAGGAAATCATAGACAGACCAAGTTGGATCCTGGCCGGTAAATTTGGGACGATTGGCATCGTCGAGATAGATAGACTGTGGAGGGTTGGCCATGGCTGGAAGAGCAGAAGTGGCGGTAGGAGAGGTGTGGGAGAGAGAGAAGGTAGTGGTAGTTAAGGGCGAGCAAGACGGGGTATGAAGTGAGGCAGGAGAGTAAACGATAGGGGAAGGAGTAGAGGAAGAAGGGAGTGTACAGGTAGGGGTAGAGGAGGAGGTATCTGGATTTATGAGTGTAGGATGGATAGTAAGTGGTTCTGCGGGAAGTGAAACGGGAGTCTCAGGTACAGGGCGGTGGTACTCTTTGCCACTTCGTAAATGAGTGATTGTGTTAGAGTCGGCAGACGGTGTTTGATCAGGTGATGTTTCCGGGTCGAGAGGGCTGGTGTTAAGCGGTTGACGTGGAAAGTATGACATTTAATGCGGCAATGGAAGATGAAATGAAGGATGAAGATGGATACGTAGGTGGAAATGTATAATATAACAATGAGAGAATGGAATACACGAGTAGGTGTGAAAACGAATGAAGGTGCGGAGGTGGATGGTTTAAATGAAAGGCAAAGGATCAGATGGATTATAAATAACGTAGGTGAAGATGAAAACGGGGTAATGGAAATGAGATGGAATATTTACAATATCCAATCTGTAGAGAAAATCGAAGATAATCTCTATAGAAAGGTAAGGTATACTAAAGTTACACAGTAGAGACGGGATTGACGAGATGTATGACGTGCAGGTGTGGCTGGGCGTACCAGGGCTGGGGCGGAGCAGGGCGGGGCGGGGCGGCGGGGTGGTGGAGAGACAGCTGGGCGGAGAGGAGAAGAGACGCTGTGATGAGTCACCGGCAGGGAGTGGCAGTCCTAGGAGGCTCACGTAATTCAGACCACATGTGAAGACAGGGTGTGGCGGCGGCGTGGCCGGTGGTGGGGTGTGAGGGCAGATGTTGGTACAGTGCAGGTGTAGAGCTGTTGAGTTGCAAATGCAGAGAATGGCGGTGGGCAGACAGTGGGCAGACAGTGATAAGTGGCACCGTGGGGGCAGGATTTAGGATGAGTTCAGAACAGGTGCCGAGAACAGGTGCAACAGGTGCGTAGGGCGGCGATGGTGACACTTGCGGTCAGGAACAAAGTGTGTGGGTGGGGTTGTTGGAGGGGTGAGCACTGGTGAGAGAAATTGTACACCAGGAAAGCACAGCTGGTTATTACACCACTAGAGGCACTGAGGAGGGGTGAGGCTGTGAGATGCAAGACGTCGTGTATCTGTTGGTGTCATGAAAAATTGTAGGAGGCGGTCAGAATCTGATGGTTCGAAACTCCGCTGCTACCAAATGTAACTTGCAATACTTTGGTGATAGAAACTCCGTGGACAAACAGCTAGATAAGGAGTTTATTACGAGCTCACAACAAAATAGTCTGCCCGTCTTGGCTGTCTGCTATGAACTGACGCAATAATGCCTTCGCCCAGGCTTGGGCTCTGGGAAAGCGTGCTAGGTCAGCAAGTTTAGTGGGGGCATGTATGCATTGGGGGGGGACATATATACATCGGGGGTAGACATATTGTGGAGGGGGTACAGATGTGACAGCTATTGGTCTGTAATCAGAGGCGTCAGAGGAACTTCCTTTCTTTGGAATTGTGTGGATATTGGCTTCTTTCCACGAATAAGGGAATGAAGAAGTACATATGCATAGTTTGAATAATTTTACAAGAACAGAGGCAAGTTCTGGGGAACATTTTTTCAAAACAATTGGTGGAATTCCATCACTTTACTCTTATTCTTATTTACTCTCAATTTCCTCGTTTCACACACCCTCCCAAACTCCTCTACCAACTGTCTGAATCTCTCTTCTGAACCAGTCACCAGTTCAGTATCATCCGGAAACAGCAGTTGCTTCAGATTCCATTCTCTACCATTAGCATTCACCAGACTCAAACCTCCACCTAACACTCTCGCATTCACTTGCTTTACAACACCATTCATATAAATATTAAACAACCAAGGCGACATCACACATCCCTGCTGCAGCCCCACTCACACTGGAAACCAATCACTCACAGTATTTCCCATTTTTTCACATGCTCTACTACTTACATAAACATTTTCCTCCTCTTTTAACAACCAACCATCGAGTCCATACAATCTCAAAACAGTCCATAAAGCGTCCCTACCAATCCTACCATACTCTTTCTCTAAGCCCATGAACGCCCAAAACACATTCTTACCTTTCGCTAAATACTTTTCACACACCTGTCTCACAGCAAACACATGATCCACACAACCCCTCTCTCTCCTAAAGCCACACTGCTCATCGCCAATCACTCCCTCTGTACCCCCTCTAACTCTCTTAATTAACACTCTACCATACACCTTACTTACAACACACAACACACACCCCTAAAGCTAGCACATATATACTTATCACCTTTACCTTTATACAGCGGAACCATGCAAGCACTAGCCCAGTCAATCGGCACCATACCGCCCACAAAACACATATCCAGCATTCTTATTAACAGCTCAAAAATAGTCGCTCCACCACCTTTCAGGCATTCCACAGCTCGCCCATTCATACCTGCAGCTTTTCCTGCTTCCATCTCATTTACTGCCTCTTGCACTTCCTCCATCGTGATCAAATAACCATTCAACTCTTCCAACACATTTTTTTCCTTGCGCCCTTCCATCTGCCACAATCTCAACCTCCCTCTCCTCCTCTACATTTAACAGTCTTTCAAAATATTCCACCCATCTCTTCCATACTGCATCCATCTTATTTAACATGCTGCCATCCTCTGCCTTTACTCGCTCCCCCTTCCCAAACTCTCCCTTTCGCACCCTTTTCACCACCTTCTGAAACATTTTCCTATTCTCTTGAAAATTCCCAGTCAACTTCCTACCCCACCTCTCATCTGCTGCCACTTTATCATCACGCGCAACCCTTCTTGCCCTATTGCTGTTCCTCTCACATGACACCTCATCCTTCCAATGCAGCCACAATTCATATGCACGTCTCTTCTCAGCCACAGCCATACTTACTTCCTGGCACCAACATTCACTTCCCTTTCTTACACCACCACACACGAGTCTCACACCACACACCTCTTCAGTACTCGACCACAGCACTGTTAAACAACTGCCGTTCCTCCTCCACACTGACAATTTCCTGATGTTTCACTACATTCCATTCATCTTTCAACTTCTCCTGATACTCTATCGTTTTCTCTTTTATCCAACTCGCTGACTTTAAAAACCTGCCGGCCACACCTAACTCTCGTAGCTCTCACCCAGCTCATACCTACTCTCAACTTTCCCCCCACCAGGTAGTGGTCAGACAAACCTCCACCCTCCCGTCTCAAAACATTATAATTTATATATAGACATTCAACCCCCCCCCCTCTCTCACTCTCTCTCTCTCCCTGAAAAGAGGCATGAAACTTCACAGAAACTCCACCGCCTCTTCCATGTGCAGTTAATGTACTGTAATAGAAATGGGGAGAATTGCTAGGGAGAAAATACACCTTCAAAAATTATCAATCGAAATCAAATTCAATCTGGGCCATCCAAGTATCTCGCCAAGTTGTGTGAAAATGAGTTTCACAATTTTGGCTGTGCTACACACACACACACACACACACACACTCATATATATATATATATATATATATATATATATATATATATGTATATATATATATATATATATATATATATATATATATATATATATATATAGATATATATATATATATATATATATATATATATATATATATATATATATATATATATATATATATATATATATATATATATATATATATATATATATATATATATATATATACAATCGTAAACTTCCTTGGTCTGTCTTTATGTATGTACTCGATCTTGCATAGAGCATTAACCAAAACCAGTAAGATATAATATCAACTAAGTCTTAAAGCAAAAATTGATAAAGACATTTGAAATAAGCTGAAGGAATTTCATTGAAATATCGACCTAGTACTTGCGTCGTGCCACAATTGCCGTAAATATATGAGGGGCAAGACAAAAAAATGTATGAATGCATTCTTACATCTACTTTACTATAGCAATAGCCGTGTGTGTGTGTGTGTGTGTGTGTGTGTGTGTGTGTGTGTGTGTGTGTGTGTGTGTGTTTTGGGCAGCTGAAACTACACATTCAAATCACACCAAAACTGGCACAGAAAAAGCAAAAACATCGCTGATATAAAAAAAAAAAACTTGGTCCCATCACGATTGAAAAATTTTACTAAATTTAATGTGCGATCACATTTTGACCAAAAAAATGCTGCTCCCGGAGCCCGGCAAAGGATCTCCATAGATATTTTTTGCACAAAGGTAGAACTAAAATAAACTGGGTTCCATTAGCGAAGCTGCAATTAACACGATCAATTGGTCAGCTGCAAAAAATCCCAAGTGACAACGTTATACTAGAAGAGCACATAAAAACGAGAGCCCTCCGCAGAAGTAAGTGCGAGGGGCCCGAAGGGCCCACGAGCACTTGTTTAAATCTATATTTCTAAGTTAACGTCTGTCTGTTTGTAGTGCAAACATTATGCAGAGCATCATGCAAACATAGGCAATGCTATGCTGTTGCAACCTTCCCTCTGACCAAGCACATACCCCAAACCTCATTGCACACTTAACCAAGCGCATAACGGCCCTCGTCCCCCGCTCCTCTGTATAACGCAAAGGCATTAATAATTAAAAATGTTATTAGTTTATCCTTCGTAATTATGAATGACAGTCATGAAACTTCATATATATATATATATATATATATATATATATATATATATATATATATATATATATATATATATATATATATATATATGTATATATATATATATATATGTGTGTGTGTGTGTGTGTGTGTGTGTGTGTGTGTGTGTGTGTGTGTGTGTGTGTTTTGTCCAAAATATTTCATAAAAGCTATCACAGTTTGCCTTTTCCGTATGCTTAAGATTATGTCAGTTTCTTCGGACATGAGCACAAATGAATGAGAACATTGACCAAAATACTGCTCGAGACATGTTTTAAATGTCTCACGCATGATAGCAATATATCACAAACATAACTGAAGCAGTAAAATGAGTATTGCTAGAGCAATGTCATTTACATGTTGGAAACAGAGGTGAATTAGTGATATGGTCCACACTTGTCTGAGACGATACCCAGGACCATCCTTACGAGGAAGGATGCATTACTCTCTGCAGCAGCAGTGGTTAGGTGATGTAGACAGCAGGGACAACAAAAGAACATAGCTGATTTTAGATGCTTCCATCACTTAGACCGAATCCCTTTGGCAAAAGGCAAAACTTGAATGATACCTTACTGTAACTACAGATGATATCAGATGCACCATTCTAGAATTTCTTCAGGATGCAGAAGTTTGACCTTGAACACCTACTCTACAATACTAAACCTACTATCGAGAAAGTGGAAATGAGGCTCAGAAACCTTAAGCTAAAACGTTATGCTGACACGCTGAAACACAATTAAAAAAAAAAAAAAAATCTGTTTTTCTTTGTTCATAATCATAATCATTATCATCTTCTTTAGATCCCTCTACAGTAGCTTTAAAATGGCAAAGCCGATCTTCTTTTATTTCACAGAGGGGTTTCAGTTTTCACTGTGTCATGTGGAGCAATATATATTTTCCGATACAGATCAAAGAGAGTAAGTCGGGAATATATCAAATTTTACACTCTAGCCTGATGTAGACAAAACTTGGTGGGGGAGAAAACGGTGTGCAAAAGGTAATATGTTTCAGTACTGAGAACATTCAGTTAAAATTCAAGGTAACAGGACAGTGCCAAACTTTCTGCTCTTTAACTCAAAAAGTTGTTTTTCACTGAGCACACATGGTCACATTGTGCTGGAAACAGTGGAAGAAAATTTGCGCAATATTTTCATCATCGGCAAAGTCCTCCAACTTTGTGCGCTGGTGGCCCCAACGTGGCTGAGCGTGGGAATAGTTTAACAAAGTTTATCACAATGGATATTATGATGCTCATTTTTGATACTCAAGCACTCTAATGCATGTGGTTTCCTCCTGGGTTGGCCACGGAAATCCCCTTTTGCGTTTCTCTTTCATCAACTTCTGCTCGCCTTTCACATGGATGGATCATCTACTTATACCAATACACCAGTCCTGTATGAGACAGCCCTATCATGTATTCACTATGGACGGTGGGTGTTAGCGCCGAAGTGGTGACATGTCGAGATGTAGGAGGACTACTGGGCCTTGGGATAGGCTACTGCCCCCGAGATATAGGCCCTGAAGCCTTTGTCCAGAGTCGGACACATTAAAAAAAACAAAAAAAAATACACTGGAGGTCAAAAGTTCTGTCCTGATGCCCGGCACAACATGAATCTTTACCACCTGAGGTTCGAACAACGGTGCATCGAGAGGAAAGAGATGCGAGGTGCCAGGGTGGCAGGAGGCGGGGTCAGAGAGAGGTATTCAGTGTCCAGATCAGTGGGATGATGAGTAACCAATATTGCAATGATCTCAATATGATTCACTGATAAAGTTATATTAAATTAATATGAACATAATTTACAGGAAACTTTATACTCTGCGAGACAATTTTTCATAAGGTGATTTAGAGAATCATGGTTAGTACTATGATATTTCCCAATCCTCGCAATCAGTTTCTATTTCATTTTTTAAATCATCGTTTGCATAACGGTGGTTCATTGGTTTCTTTGCAGAGGGGCCAGTTGTCGGGTACCATTGGATATTAATCTTCTTAGTGTATATTATAGTCATACTTTTCTGTCTTTAATACATTTACAGGTAATACCACCGTGATATTGAGTCTCTTTAGCTAAGGAAGGACTTTATGGCAAAAGCCTGGTCATTTCAATCAGTTTCGGGAGAAGGTGCTCGGGATGAAGTTAGAAAAGATACTGGCAAACTTTAATTTCGAGGAAACTGAAGCACATGAGATAAACAAATGCTTTTATGTTAATCAAATACTATTAATGACACACAATAGTGTATTTATGATATAGGTTTGAGATATTACTACTTACATATACGAGTAACTCACCTTGACTGTATTAAGAAAAACACATTCATATATAATTACACTATTTTATGGTAACACTAGGAATCATAAGGGTGATAATACATAAACATAATACCAGGCTTTTGGTAAATCATTGCCTACAGTATATACATATAGAATACATACGGTATTACCTTTCATTATGAAAGCTAGCTCTCACGGAATAAAAGAAAATCACATCATCAAGTATTCAAATGATGGAAACAAATCAGTACAAAGTCCAACCACCTTGAGCTTCAACAACTTCATCAACCCTCCTGGGTAGGGATGCCACTAAATTATGACAGATATTTGGACGATTCCTTACAGACTCCAAACCTCAAGGGATTTACGTTCTACAGATTGAACACTTTTTTGATCACCCGCGACCCAGTCCTTGCCCATAAATTCTCGATTGGGTTTAGATCACAACCCTTTGAGGGCCAATCGAGGACTTCCACTTCCGGGTGCTGATTTTACCAATCCTTTAGCACTGTGCACATATGCACAGGAGTCCTGTCGTGAACAAGTCTAATAGGATGAGGAAGTGGGATTGCCGTCTTTCGCACGGATGGCAATTAAACGTTTTCTAACACGTCAATGAATTTTTGCCCTGTAAATCTTCCTTCTATTTTCGTCCATTCTCCAGGTCCATTGGCCCACATCCATCCCCCAGGTGATAGGTTCACCTGCCCACTTTTGCCCTTCTGTATATTTTTCATCTCATACTGTGTGTTTACTGGTCTCCAGCACGTTGGAGCCCCTGCTTCCACCGACGTGAAGCATTTATCATCAGTAAATATTACTGTTCAAAAAATCTACGTCTGCTCCTTAGTAATGTAAGCCCAGCCTAGTCTACACTCTTTATTGGCTTGAGAGTTTTTGCTTATTGGCCGTCCTGTAACAGTGAATGCCCATCTCGTGAATGTGTCTTCTCGTCGTCCGCTGATTGCAAGGAAGCTGTAAAGTCCGAGTAACATGAACTGCTAAACACTGCTCGTCTGCCATGTCCGCTACTCGGGCGACATCTTGACAGTGAGAACCCGAGGTCTTCCACTGCGAGGCTTTGTCTTCACTGAGCCCTCCATTTGCCACCGACGAATCCATCGATTCACAGTCCTGACAGAGACATCCTTGAGAAGGGGAATTTCTCTTGATTTTCCCACTTCCAACATCCCGATGATAAGTTCATGGAGGGTAATGCTAAGGGTTGTTTGCACTCTTCCCTTCACCCATCGCACTGCCGCGCCTCTCTGCTAGTTCTACAGTGAATACAAAATAATGCAATAGTTGGTGTTGACTATTCATAGTTCATTGTTTATTATATTGCACGATAACACCAGTAAATCCATCTTGCACTACTCCACTCGTCTACATTCAAAACCTTCTCTCTCTCTCTCTCTCTCTCTCTCTCTCTCTCTCGAACAACCATTCACGTCATTTTACAACATAATTATGGGGTTTTACCCTCTTGCCATTGCCACATTTTTTCCAACCATGATAACTTGCAATGCTTAGTAAACAATTCGCATTGCGTAAGAAGTCTCTCTCTCTCTCTCTCTCTCTCTCTCTCTCTCTCTCTCTGTATATATATATATATATATATATATATATATATATATATATATATCCATATATATATATATATATATATATTCGTATAACTCTATAGGATACGTTTATGCGAAGCTACAGAATATGGTGAATGTTTTTGGCGTATCAGGTAAAGCCAGGATTCAGGGGGCTTGAATAATGATTGAATGCAAGCGTGGCCCATTGGATTGGGCAGACTTAGGCTGTCTGAACGTTGCTGCTCCTCACCCTACCGTCAGGTGGGAATGTAGGTCCGGATTATATATATATATATATAGTGACCATTCCCAACCCTCTAACTATCGTCCAATTGCTTTAACATCCTGTATCTCAAAAGTTTTTGAGTCTATTCTTAATAGAAAAATGTTAAAGCATCTTTCCTATCACAACCTTCTTTCTGATCGTCAGTATGGTTCCCGTCAGGGACCCTCCACAGGCGATCTTCTCACATACCTTTCAGAATTCTGGTCATCCTCCTTTCGGGACTTTGGCGAAAGCTTTGCCATTGCACTTGACATCTCAAAGGCTTTCGATCGAGTCTGGCATAAATCTTTAATTTCCAAACTGCACTCTTACGGTTTCTATCCTTCTATCTGTGCCTTCATCTCTAGCTTCCTTTCTGGTCGTTCTATAGCCGCTGTTGTAGACGGCTATCGTTCTTCTCCTAGATCTATTAACAGTGGTGTTCCTCAGGACTCTGTCCTATCACCAGCTCTCTTCCTTTTATTCAACAATAACCTTCTAAGCTGAACATCTAACCCTATCCACTCATACGCTGATGACTCCACCCTTCACCTTTCCATTCGATTCCCACGCCCATCTCAGCAGTTACTTCAACAGGCAAGGGATGAGGCTATGGCACACCTAATGTCTGACTTGGCTTGTATCTCTGACTGGGGTAAAAATAATCTGGTTGTTTTTAATGCATCAAAGACTCAGTTTTTGCACCTATCAACCCGACAAAATCTTCCACAGGTATACCCACTTATGTTTAATAACTCAACTTAATCCTGCATCATCGCTGAAAATGCTTGGGGTTTCATTTGCTCGGGACTTGTCTTGGAAAGATCATATTACATCTCTTGTAAAATCTGCTTCCAAGCTATTGGGTGTGCTAAGCCGACTCCGTTCCTTCTTTGCCCCTGCACAATTGTTGACTCTATACAGGGGTTTTATCCGCCCCTGTGTGGAGTACAACTCTCATGTGTGGGGAGGCTCCCCACATACAGCTCTTCTCAATAGGGTGGAGTCAAAGGCTTTTCGTCTCATTAACTCTCCCCCTCTTACTGACTCCCTTCAACCTCTGTCTCTTCGCCGCAGTGTTGCATCTTTATCTCTTTTCTATCGCTACTTCAATGGTCACTGTTCCTCTGGACAGTCTGCATGCATTCCTCCACTTCTAGGACGGGCGCGTAGCACCCGTCTAGCAGCAAACTCTCACCCCTTTTCTGTCCAACTTTCTAATGCAAGAGTTAACCGTTACTCCCAGTCCTTCATTTATGGAACAGGTCAGCTCTGGAACTGTCTCCCTCTGTCTGTATTTCCTGCTTCCTATGATCTCCAGTCTTTCAAACGCAGTGTGTCAAGGCATCTCGAAATGAATGGATCTTGAATTTGGCTCTCTCTTGTATTTTGTTTTTCTCTTGGAAGGAACAGTTTTGCGGGCTCATTGCCTTTGATTCCTTCTTCCTCACATAATATATATATATATAGATAGATAGATAGATAGATAGATAGATAGATATATAGGATGTTTGAAAACGACACCATCAATATTTCATGGTGTATTGAGGAAAAAGAGTTAAGACAAAAGTGCCATGTAATGTATGTCCTATGTTGCTTCATTAACGATATACATGCCTGAATAGTTATGTAGCAGAAACAGGGGTGTAAGGCGAACATAAAGTAACAATCATATGATAAAGTACATAATGAGAATATATTGTATCAACAAACATACTTCATGAAACTTCATTACACAATATTTAACCCCATCAAAAACAGAAACATCCCAGAGTCATTGAAAATAGCAACACTATGGAAAAATGTAGCAATCTCGTAGCAAGACATATGCTACGTAATTGGCAACGCTTTTTACACAGCAATAAAGGAAGCCAAAGTCGGTGTCTTATGACCGGACATCACTCCATCACACCCTCACGGTGTTTCTTTCTTCCCTCTTTATTGTATGTGAACCTTTGTTCTGAACATCATCGATGGACACTTCTTAATGAAATGGGAGAGCCATTAGATCAATTTTCTAAATAAAATGCTACCGTTTCTTTGCTTATGTTAATGCAAGTAAGCCATTGTTGTTCGAAGCATTTCTTTGAGACGTGAAGCAGAATGTGAGCTCTTTTACTCTGCTTTGCTAATTGATCGACGTGGTGAAATTCTTTATAAATTTAACGTGTATCATACTTATTCCAGCTCTGCCTCATGAACCATGCTGGTCTCTCTCTCTCTCTCTCTCTCTCTCTCTCTCTCTCTCTCTCTCCTAAAATTAAATATAGCCTAAAACCATTGACATAATACCCTATGAGTCCTATGAGCCTTATGAAACAGTAGAAATCTCAAATGAATATTTCTGCATGCTTACTCCTTTCAATATAGGAGACGTCCTTTTCACTGCGTTTTGACCACTGTTAGAAGATTTACTCAAAATAGGAACGACATCTACCAATTATTTGGCTACAAACTACCTCAGTTAACCTTTTAACTCCCACAGGTCATTCCTAAGCTGAATAAAACCGTATGAGTGTAGTCAGAATAAATACGACATAAATCACCGCATTGAGAGCCTAATTATATCATGTTTTAATGCTTTCCCTACACTGGCAACTTGGCACCATGCAGAGGTACACATACCAGGAGATAGCCGGTATGCACTTGGCGTACGGTGCTGCACATGGCAACAGCAGAGAAGCTAAGCACATCTACGAACAAATGTATCCTCATCGACATCATCCCTACTTCTCCATATTTCATGCCATAGGTATGAGACTGAGAGAATCTGATGAAGTACGTGTACAATTGACTGATACAGGACGGGGCCGGTCTGTTCGAACAGTGGATTTTGAAGAACTAGTGCTGGAAGCTGTTGGGGAGAACCGTAGGACAAGCACACGGAACATCGCTAGGACTATAGGAGCAAACCATTCCACAGTATGGCAGGTAGTACATGAGCAACTCTTACATCCATTTCACATACAAAGGGTTCAGGCTCTAACTCCAGAAGACTATCCAGCTCGTCAGCAGTTTTGTGAGTTGTTCCTAGGCAACTTAACACAAGATGACGATTTCCCACAAAAGGTTATGTACACTGATGAGTCAAGCTTCACTAGGACTCGGATAGTCAACGCTCACAATATGCATGTGTGGAATGATGTAAATCCACAAATTACTAAGTCAAGGGGCATCAATGGAAATTTTCTCTCAGTGTGTGATATAGAATATTAGATTATGTAATAGGCCCCTATGTTCTCCATGGTCGTTTAACAGGTCAGGTATATCTATCTTTTTTGGAGAATGACTTGCCATTGATTCTTGAGGACATACCTCTGTCGTCAAGAAGAGGAATGTGTTACATGCACGATGGAGCACCTGCTCACGCAAGCAACATCGTCCGCGATATTTGAAACATAAATTACCATGACATGTGGATTTGACATCGCGGCCCAGTTTCGTGGCCAGCACGGTCACCACACCTAAACCCTCTTCATTAGTTTCTGTGGGGTCATTTGAAACAGCTCGTGTATGAAACGCCAGTTGACAGACTCGACGACTTGCTCCCTCGCATCCAAGGTGCCTGTGGGACTCTGTGCAGCCCTTCTCGCGTCTAAATCACGGGAGGCGATCCATGGTCAGACTAATCTGTGCACTGAAGTTAGGGGTAGGCATTTCGAACATTTATTGTAAATTACCCCCTATGTATCATGGCTCTGTGGACATTTCTCCATCCTGATACATACTGTATCAGGATGGAGAAAACTAGAGATTTTCTTAACCTAATATCATGATGCATGACTTTTAGTTAATTGTAGTTTCAGATATGATATTCATTATAAAAGTTAATAATTCATAATAGCAATGATTATGCTGTTGATAATGATAATAAAAGGCTACGATATTACTAAAACTAAGAAAACAATAACACTAGCAACAATAATAATATTAATAGCAATATTCGTGTGTGTGGGGGGGGGGCACGGACGTTTGGGCAATGGGCTACCAACCTAGGACGTTTTGAAGTGTGAAGTATTGTGAACCTTGCCTAACCTAACCTAACCTAAACTTGGCCGTGACCAAAACGTCCTAGGGTGGTGGCCCATGGCTCAAACGTCCGTGGCCGAAACATCCGAGCACGGTGTGTGTGTGTGTGTGTGTGTGTGTGTGTGTGTGTGTGTCGGAGAGGGGAGTGAGGAGGGGGGGGTGGAGAAGGAGAGACGTGTATCTGTGTTCGGACACGTGCCGCCTACTTCCATCCATGGTCTGGGCTTGAAATCATTTACATTTTAATACTACCTTTATATTTTTAGTGGTACGTACTAGGACATTGGTTATTTAGATGCTTTTACTTATCGTTCCCTATATATTGCACCCTGAGTTTTGGTGGTGTCGTTTTCAAACACCCTGTATAAGAGAGAGAGAGAGAGAGAGAGAGAGAGAGAGAGAGAGACAGAGAGAGGTTCGTGCAATGAATAAGGGAAGGTTTGGAAAATGAGTATTTTTTTCTGATAATCAAGAGGCAACGAATAAAGCTGGTTAGAATGTCTCTAGATATTTATGCAATGAATGTCGTGGTATATGTACTATACTGTAGGGAAACTTTCCATTGCACTGGTTTTTAGATCATGATCACATATAGCACCGGATCTAAACACGAGGTCCACGGACGCTCAGGGGAGGGAGTAAGTAGGTAGGAAGAGCGAAAATGAGCGGAGAGAGGTAAGGAAGAGGGAGGAAAGAGGTAGGAGGTTGACAGGAAGGGTGAGAGTGGGTGGAAGGGAGATCAAGTTGTATGAGAAAGGGACGGATATACAGGGGAATAGAACAAAATAACCAGAGCTATTTATTTTGATCGACTTTGTAGTAGTCTGGGATATTTCTATAATCTGCTTAACCTCATCACTTTGTGCTGTCCGTGTCCTCCACCACTGAACTGCAGAGGCTGAAAATCACTACGAGCGTTCCAAGGCTGATATTCGCGTATTCTTAGTCTCATGGAATACTTGACTATACTCATATTATTGTACGTCAGTATCACAGCCCAGCCTTATCAGTGAATTATATTGAGATCATGGTAATACTGGTTACTCATCATCCCATGGATCTGGACACTGAATACCTCCCTCTGACTCCGTCTCTTGCCACCCCGAAACCTCGCATCCCCCCCCTCCCCTCCCAAAGCACCGTTGTTCGAACCTCAGTTGGTAGAGATTCATGTTGTGCCTGGGATCAGGACAGAACTTTTGACCGCCAGTGTACTTGCATTTTCATTTTAGTTTTTAAGACCCTCAGACTTTCTGAGTGTCTTTTTAGACCTTTAGACTTTTTGAGCATGCACAGGCCCTCCACATGTGGACGGATTTACCATTTTTTTTTTAAATAAACTTGCTGAAACTATTTGGTGCCATTCATAAATTAAAATGGTAAGTTATAAGAACATTATGAAAAAGGTCAGAGCAAAGTCAGTTTAAATAGTTTTGATCCAGTCTGAACCAAACTTAATAATAGTGTTTAAGGCCATGCAAGGATGAAGTATTTTCAAGTCTGAAAATAATAGGACAAAGGTGAAAGTCACAGAGCTAGGTCAAGAGTTCGATCATAGTCCAGTCGCAAAGAGTGGATGTTGCACTCTTCCAGTGTTCCTTCTTGTTATGCTCTTCAGAATATTTTATTCAGCTCGGGAAACTTTTCCTAACTGGATAGTGTTAATCAGGGCAGTCATTGTTTTCATCATTACTACGATGCTTTCAAGTTGAAGTAAAAAAAAAAAAAAAAAAATCTTGCGTGGAGACTTTAAAAAGTCATTGTGTATCGGTGGTAGGTTGGGGGGCGCTCACCATCCACTCACCCTATGTAGTGTTGCTCTCGGGTATCTGCCTTTTCTTCTCTTCCTTCCATCCTCTTCTGTCTTTCTTTCCTTCGTTCTTTCCTCTTCCTTCTGCTCATGGATGACTTTACAATCCCTCTTCTGTCTTTCTTTCTTTTATTCTTTCCACATCCTTCTGCCTATGAGTGACTCTATACTGAATGACAAGCGAAATGGTTTCCTGTGCACAAGGAAACCATTTACTATGCTGGGTGGTAACCATATAACCAAATTATGGCGCCTGGTGGTTTAGAGGGTAATTAAGGCGCTCCAATCGGATTGAGCCTGTGTAGGTTTATATCCAAGGGATGGTTGGAATTTACTGCTCATACAACGCCATTCAGGGATGAGTGAGGCCGGTCACTCTCATCTTAAATGTCAGGACCAACTTGCCTAGCCCCGGGCTCTTACGCTTCTCATTGGGCAACACAGAATTGGAAGATGGATGGATGTACGATGGTGTAAGAATGGCAGTGCTCTCAAAAACCATGGGGACAGGATCAAGGTTGTAAAACGATGTGTAACCCCAACGTTACGTTTTTATTACTACAGTACGTGCTATTGTGACACAGAAGAATTCCCCCTGAAAAGTGTCAAGATAATGGCACAAGTATTATCATACCACACAGCCTACAAAAGTATGGCATAAAATGTTGGGATGTAACTAAATTTCGTTTAAATGCTTCCATGTAGGTCTGATAATTTTTTTGTGCACCGTCATCCTTATTTTTTCATATATTTGATAACCTTTTTATGCTTGTTTCATTAGCATCAAGAAAGTTATGTTGCCATTAACTGAATGAATTGATTGAAGAGTAAAAACATTCATGTATTAGGTACGTCACTGAGTTGTTTAGAGACTATAATTCGGGATGTTTAAATGCATGAATCAAGATAATGAAGTGCTGATGTTGGTATTTTTGACAGTGAAGAACCCACTCACCTAGGTACCCACTAGCCCGCTAAGCCACCCACCATCCAGTCAATCTACTAACCCCATCCAAACATACTGTACACCTACCCTGCCCAACCACCTATCCACCCTTACACCCAATCCTACCGTACCACCTACTCACCCACCTATCCAGTTTTCCACCCCACCCTGCTCAGCCTCCCACGCACCCACTCTGCCACGCTGCCCAGTCTCCCCACCCACAACAACCTACCCCGTACCAACCCAACCCTACCATCTAACCCCACCCCACTCAGTCCACCTCACCTCCCCTGACTCTCCCCCCACCCCCACCAAATCTTACGTGACCCTCCTACCCCCCACCATTGCACCCTATTTACCTGGCAACCAAATGCCATGAGGAGAATGACTTGTAAGTTTACACACACACACACACACACACACACACACACACACACACATGGAGAGAGAGAGAGAGAGAGAGAGAGAGAGAGAAGAATTCTTTTTGCATTAACATTTATATTAATAATAACTAGTATTATTGTCATTGTATCTAATATGAAAAAGAACATTAACCAGTCTCTGGTTACCACCCCCATGGGTCATCTCCCACCCACCCGTTTTCCTCCAGGAACCCATTATCACACTTGGACTCCTTCCTCCCCCATAAATCCACTATTGAGCCTACTCTGCCCCTTGGACACATATCTTCCATTAAGATATCTTACCCTATGGAACAAACATTTTGCCTGTGGATCTGTTCAACCTAGGGACCTGTTTTTTCCCTGGTCATATTTCCCTCTTAGACATATATTCCTAAATAG
Source organism: Coenobita brevimanus (assembly GCF_032717465.1). Lineage (NCBI taxonomy): Eukaryota > Metazoa > Arthropoda > Malacostraca > Decapoda > Coenobitidae > Coenobita > Coenobita brevimanus. The sequence goes on along the minus strand of NC_137006.1, from coordinate 22,964,114 downwards.
CTATTTTCCCCATTTACATTACTCAACATTGACCTGTTTTTCTCCATGCTTATTTTTTCTCAGTGGTATCATTTTCCACAGTCAACCAAATTCTGCACGATGGCTCTGTTTTCCCCCAAAAACGTATGTTCAGTATGCATCTATTTTCCCCTAGGGTCTATTATCCATCATTGAACCTATTTTCCCTTAGGGTCTATTATCCATCATTGAACCTATTTTCCCCTAGGGTCTATTATCCATCACTGAACCTATTTCCAATCCACAAGCGACCTACTTTTCCCAAACAGCTATTTTCCCCGTCGAACTCATTTCTGACTAGGGTGTATTTTATCCATTGACCTATTTCTCCCATGAGCCTGTTCTCTCCCCTCTGGTAAACCCCTAATCATTATATGACTTTGCTGTCTCCCATTAACCTATATCCGGAATGGATGTGCTCTTACCCAATGAACAAATGTTCCTACTTGGGCCCGTTTCCCAGGAGACATTATAAATTATTCTCGTAGATCTGTTTCCTCACATGGACCTATTCCCACCATGGACCTGTCCACTATATGAACCTATTCCCAATAGACCCATTATCCCATTACCCACCCATTCAACTAAGTACCCATGGACTTGCTTAGAGTAGTTTGTCTCAGAAACTGGAAGATGACGATAGCACAGCAGGGTTACACACACACACACACACACACACACACACACACACACACACACACACACATACACAGAAAGAGAGAGAGAGAGAGAGAGTCACAGCAGATTGAATAATAAAGATAATTACTTTATTATCGTCCGCCTGACGAGGTTTAGCGATAATGTTTTTGCTTGCCTGTGTGTGTGTGTGTGTGTGTGTGTGTGTGTGTGTGTGTGTGTGTCTTCCCATAATATCTCATGAACGGCTTGAGCTATCAATATTTTCCTTCAGGGTACCAAGATGTGGCCCAAATTTTGGCCGAGTTCAAAAATGGGCACTTGGGGTCAATGTCAAGGTCACCAAAATGGCTACCAAAGGTCAACTAGTTTTTATTGACCGACTTTAGAACCGTTATATCTCATAAACGGCTTGAGCCATCAACATGAATACTTCAGGGCATCAAGATATGGCCAAAATCTTGAACTTGACCAACAGCATATTCTGGCGGGTGATTAGCATTCGGCTCCCGAGTGCATTTCCTTCGTTACCTGTCTTTTCACGTAATGTGCAAGACATAGGTGTAACATGATAATAAAATGCTAAGACAGACTGGTGGAGATTGGGTTACGAAACAATGTCTGTTGAATGCGGTGAGCTGGTATAAGAAATAGTGTGATTCGTGAAAGAGGTGGAGAAGCGAATTCTATGGACAATAATGTTGAGGACGGCATACTTTGATGGACTAGCCTAGTCAAATGAAAAGACTGTGTTTAAAAATCGTGTGGAAAAAGTACATGCGATTGTGTGTGGCGTGAGAGGAGGTGTGGCTATAAGCCAAGGTGTGTGTTGGTAGATAATGTTATTGTGTGTGTGTGAGAGAGAGAGAGAGAGAGAGAGAGAGAGAGAGAGAGAGAGAGAGAGAGAGAGAGAGAGAGAGAGAGAGAGAGAGAGAGAGAGGCTGATAAGTTGGAAAGTGACAAGTGTTCAAGCTGGTTCAATAAAATTTGTACTGAGGAGTGCATGACAATAGTATGATACTACTTGATAATAATCGGAAGAGTATCCGAGAGGTAATATGAGGTTCACTTCATGGCTTTGATATATGAGTGAATCAGTGCAGCCCGTTTCAGTAGGCATGATGCTGATTTTTCCCTCCCTCTTATATTTTCCATTTTCCTTGTTTTTTGATAATGATGATGATGGAGTTGCCATCGCTTTTGCTGTTACTGCTGCTGTTGCTGTTGTTCTTGGTGGTGGCGGTGGTCTCGGCATTATTATGTCTTTTTCTTCCTTCCTTCCCTCCTTTCTTTCTTTCGTTCTTTCTTCCTTTCTTTCTTTCTCATCAATGTGTTTACATTTGGAATTTTTTTCTGTAAGGAAGACATAAATTTGTGTAGTATGGAAACGAAGTCGGATGGATAGAAGATGACGAGAATACGAGCTATGGATGGGGGATTGTGCAGGGAGCAGCCAGTAAGTAATGCAATGAAAGAAAAAAATAAACAGGCAAATAATAAGTTCCATTGGTGTTCCAGGACATACGAAAGATTTGCATAACCGTAACTCTACCCAAACACAAGTAGCCTACAGTTCTGAGGAGAGAGCAGCGATAGTCAGACAGGGACACAGGTATGCAAAACAAATTGTGAATTCTTTGTATCCCTGATGCATTTTGTTTTTTGTGTGTACACTTTTTATTGATCCTTTGCCGAGTGAAGTCGCCTTTTAGCAGCTGAAATGAGAGACAAGACTTCATCAGCCTTGATTGGCTGTTCCCTTAAACCAATGTTTTTTTTTGTTTTTTGTTTTATTAGTATTATAGACATTGAAAATAATTACTGCTTCAGTATCGCTTACTTCAAATTACCAATGTGTGCTATAGTGTACGTTTATGAAAGAAAGATCATGTAACGTATCATATAGAGGTAATTTTGGGACCATCTGCATCGTCTCTGACAAGTAAGAACAAAAATACTTCGATTTGAGAAGGGAGAAACGCTGGTCAAACTTTACACTCCGAATTAATCTGACGTTACTCGCTCTACCACGAAAACTATTTCAGTCAAGATAACCATTTGGCGACTGGAAATGGATAATATTGACTGTCGTGATAAAACAATAATTTATTTCTGTTAGATGAAACAGCACAAATTACTCGCTCAGTCAAGAGATTAATCAGTCCCCTCTCAACACGAAAGAATGTTAAAGGATGTTGTTATACAGAAGGAAGTACCCCTGAACACGAAAGAATTCGGCTTACTTAAAGGATGTCATTATACAGAAGGAAGTATCCCTAAACACGAAAGAATTCGGCTTAATTAAAGGATGTTATTATACAGAAGGAAGTTCATCTATAGTCTAATGACAATGACATTTTTTTTTTTACTATCTCACTTTTAAGGTGGAACACATCCTATCAATTGCTCCTTTCTCTGAAATCTCTATTCTAGGTGATCTCAATGTTCGCCACCACATTTGGTTCTCCTCTTCTTTTACTGATCCACCTGGTGAACATATTTTCTGTCCATCATGACCTAGAGATGCGTGTACACTACGGCATCCTATCTGTATCCCTGACCGCCGCGGAAAGTGTTTCAACATACTTGGCCTTTTCCTTACGACTTATCCTTTTGCATGTGCTGTAAATCTTTTTTCTCCGTTGCACTTCACCGATCACAACCTTATCACCTTAACCTGTCCTATTACTCCAGTAAGGCCAAGAAGTGGCGGCTTTAGCACATTGGAGCTGCTGACTGGGAGGTCCTCAAGCAGTACTTCTCTGATTTTCCATGAAATGATTATTGCTTCCATGGCCGAGAGCCATCTGAGTGTGTCTCCCTCATTACGGAGGTTATTTTCTCAGGCATGGAAGCATATATTCCTTTCTCATATCCTGTGACTAATGCAAAGAAAAAAAAAGTTTTATCCTGCTGAATCTAATGCTGTCCACAACAGAGACAGGGCCTTCAACAGGTACCTGTGTGGTAGGTCTCCATATTATAATTGCAAATCATACTAGATAGATAGATAAATAGATAGATAGAGAGACAGATAGAAGCAGGAAGTCAAATGATGAGAAGGTGTTGTGTTTGCGAGAAGAGACAAGCGCTAAACGCTTACACGGAGGAAAGCTGACGACAGCGGCCAGTAAGCAGATGATTCAGTTAGCTGTCAGCAGTACTCTCGTGAGAAAGTTCTGTTGCCATGAGGAACATACGTGACACACACACCCTACTACACGAGATGTTAGGAAAGAGAGTTTAGAAGGAGACAAGCGACCCTAGAGAGAGGTCGAGACGGAGATTAGCCTTAGAACAGAGAGAGAGATAGCGAGACAGGGAGGTAGCTACCCAGGACTTATACTATTATACCTGTTTAATATTTCCAAGACAAATAAAAATAGTCCCATACTATTCTTTACCTCTCCCGTCACTACATGACATCTGGTGGGGAAACTACTACAAGATATAGAAGCCGCTCGACCACAAGTCTAAAATATACTTCTCTACAAGTAACTACAAAGTCTTTATGACATTTGGTAGCAGCGAACGTATACGAACCTCGTCTACGAATCAACATTAAATTCCTACAAAATATCAAGATTGACAACAACCAACAATATCAGCTCCTGCCCCCTCCGTCTCCCAGATCATTACGCTGATGCAGAGGTCAAGAGATCACTCGACGCCTTGCAAGTAGCTTAACGACAAACCAGCAAATCTGCGGACATCGTCTCCGAATTAAAAGCAAATTTCTACAAAAGCAACCGAGACTACAAGGTTAGCTTCAGTTCTACAAAGTCTACAGCCATCTACAATCAACTACAGCCATCTACAATCAACTACAATTAACAACTCTACGTCGTCTGTATAATCTTCTACACGCACCTACAAGTAGCGGCAGTCTTCATCCTACAACGAATAAATCACTAGAGAAAAGGACAGAGAAAACTTCCACATAGAATAAAGGGAACAAACAAACGAAGAGTGAGACACGATTTACAACTCATCTTACTCACTCGTCTTCACTCAAGTTACTCATCGCTACTCATTCACTCACCACAGCTACCAGTGTGGGAAGTTGAGGTCATCATGCGTGCTTGCTGAACAGACGCCACGTCAGTCAACACACCACCTGCACCACCACTCACACCATTTCCCACCACGGTAAAAATTAGTAAGTTACATAGTTACTTCATTTATACAATACACAGTGATAGACAATAAGCTTCTGCACAAACATATAAAACGTGCTGTATAGTTACAGTTTAAATACACATACTTACTTCAGTTATCTCCATAACTCAAACACTAAATAATCACCAACAATAAATATTCTACACTGTATATATTCATTCATTTATTATAACATTTATTTACTACCAACGAGTGTTACCATTCATACCTACATAAAATACGTGTTTCATACATACAACTATACATTATTATATCTACAAGCGATAAAGAAAATATACCATCACAGTTACTCAGTGAGCAATTAAAAGAACTGTATTAAACATTTATTAATTAAAGCTACCTAGTGGAAACATACAAATTAAGTTACAAGGTAAACTAGAAAAAAAAAAAAAAAAAAAATGGCCAACACAAATGCCGTTAGCAAGAGTGAACATCTTCAACACAATCGTGAAGACAATGATTTCCACACAGTGCTGACACACATATTACTCACGAGAGGTACAGGTGAACAAGTCAGTGTGTATCGTTAATACTGTATATATGTATATATATTTTTTTATATAAAATAACAAAATATGGGACTATATAATATCATTTTATAGTATCTGTGCAATATAAACTAAACTTTGAAAAAGTATCCCAAGAAAATTAGCCAGTAATTATGTAACCATGAACAACATGGAAACAAGCGTACACAAGCAAAGAGAAACAAACTATGGAAAATCAATACATACAAAAGAAAAAAAAAAGAAAGAAAGAAAGAAAAGTAAAACAGAAAAAAGAGAAATAGAGTAAGATCACATAACAAACAAATGAAAATAAGTGTAAGTGTTACTACATAAGCCAAAATACCACATAAACTACAAACAAAAAAAGCAAATTGTTGTCTCCACATACAAGTGGCACGACACATCATCACTATCATCGACCGCAGCATATGTTAGGACTGCAGTTATTACAATTGTTACTCCATATTATAATTATGTAACGACAAACGATTGCATTATGTTACACTTTGCCAATTATGTAACAGTTGCATTAACAAGATGTAACTTTTATGTAACTTTAACTACAATTATGTACCTACAAACGATATGTAACAATTATGTAACGACAAACGATTGCATTATGTTACACTTTGCCAATTATGTAACAGTTGCATTAACAAGATGTAACTTTTATGTAACTTTAACAACAATTATGTACCTACAAACGATATGTAACAATTATGTAACGACAAAACAGTTGCATTAACAAGATGTAACTTTTATGTAACTATAATTATAAGGCCAACACAATTATGCATTAACACAATATTTGGTAACAATTCATAAAATGTTACAATTATGTAGTACCACAATGTTAGTACAATATTATAAGTCATACAATTATAGCACAATTCTATATTACCAGTATCATCATACAAGTTAGGTGAAATATTAGACATTACTAAAGTGATAACTCAAATATGTAATGTATAACCTAGCAGTATTACCATTGCACAATTATATGCGTACGTCTGTTGTACATGCACGTCTTACAAGTGTTATACAACAACCATTGCATTTATTCAAATATGTATACAACTTGTTTAAATGTAATATTACTGAATAATCACTATTTACTATGAATAATATATGTATACAATATTCATACAATTATGTTACTTTACAATATTATGTATTTCACTTAATTAGCTTATAAGTTCATTATAATGTGTATGTAGTATGTATTAATATATTATAACTATTAAATGTCGATGGTACGCCATTTTTGCGCGGCAGAGCAATGTGGTAGGTCTCCATATTATAATTGCAAATCATACTAGATAGATAGATAAATAGATAGATAGAGAGACAGATAGAAGCAGGAAGTCAAATGATGAGAAGGTGTTGTGTTTGCGAGAAGAGACAAGCGCTAAACGCTTACACGGAGGAAAGCTGACGACAGCGGCCAGTAAGGAGATGATTCAGTTAGCTGTCAGCAGTCCTCTCGTGAGAAAGTTCTGTTGCCATGAGGAACATACGTGACACACACACCCTACTACACGAGATGTTAGGAAAGAGAGTTTAGAAGGAGACAAGCGACCCTAGAGAGAGGTCGAGACGGAGATTAGCCTTAGAACAGAGAGAGAGATAGCGAGACAGGGAGGTAGCTACCCAGGACTTATACTATTATACCTGTTTAATATTTCCAAGACAAATAAAAATAGTCCCATACTATTCTTTACCTCTCCCGTCACTACATGACATCTGGTGGGGAAACTACTACAAGATATAGAAGCCGCTCGACCACAAGTCTAAAATATACTTCTCTACAAGTAACTACAAAGTCTTTATGACACCTGAACCAACGCACCCGTGAATTCCTCTCTTTTATGCTTCTGCCCAGAATCGTGCCAAGTCTGTCCTTCGCTCTGGCAAAAATATTTTCAATCGTACTAAATGTTCTGAACTCTCCAACTCCAGTTCTTGCTTCTCCTTCTGGCATCTTGCCAAAACCCTTTCCATCATCTTCATTTCATCAACTGTCCCTCCCTTCCTATTCTTTGATGACTCTGTAGCTGTTCTTTCTACTCGCGATGCAGAACTATTCAGACTTTTTCCTCTAATTCCGTGCTAGACAATTCCTGTGATGTTCCTCTGTAACTTCCCCCCTCTGACTTCCTCATGACTGACATTAAAATTTCTTCAATTGGTTCATTCTCTGCAGTCACTGGCCTCAGTACTAACATGGCTTATGGGCCTGATGGGGTCCGTCTTGTTGTCGTCAAGAACTGTGCTTCAGTTTTTTACACCCTGCCTAAGTAAACGCTTTCGCCTTTGTCAACTTGTACCTTTCCTTCTTGCTGGAAGTTTGCTCTCAATAAGTCTGTCCCAAAAAAGGATGACTATTCCCAGCCCTCTAACTATCGCCCAATTGCTTTAATGTCGTGTATCCCTGAAGTTTTTTATTCCCCTCTTAACAAAAATGTAAAGCATACTTCCAATCATAACCTTTCCAATCGTCAGTTTGGGTTCTGCCAGGGCTGCTCTGCTGATGATCTTCTCACATTCCTTCCAGGCTCCTGGCCATCTTCCTTTCAGAACGTTGGCGAAGGCTTTGCCATTTCACTTGATATTTCAAAGGCTTTCGATCCAGTCTGGAATAAATCTTTGATTTCCAAACTGCCCTCTTAAGGTTTCTATCCTTCTATCTGTGCCTTCATCTCTTGCTTCCTTTTCTTATCATTCTATAGCTGCTGTTGTAAATGGCCACCGTTCTTCTCCTAGGGCTATCAACTGTGGTATTATTCAGGGCTGTGTCCTATCACCAACTCTCTTCCTTCTATTCATCAGTAATCTTCTAGTCTGTACATCTAACCCTGCTCGCTCATATGCTCATAATTCCAACCTTCACTCTTCCATCCACTTCCCGTAGGGTCCATCTCAGGAGTTGCTGTACTTTGGCAAACAAGGGATGAAGCTATGGCACACTTAAGCAAAAATCACTTAAATAATTTTCAGAATGTTACATTTTGGAAATTTGTATTTTTGAAAAAAGCAGTATGCACTATCTAATTCTGGCTTTTTGGACTAATTGGAAATTTAATCAGGCTTTGACAAGAGCAAGTCCCGTATTTGTACTAGGCAGTTTCTGGCCATCTTATATTTCAGACCATAATAAGTCATCTGATTTTTTTTTTTAGCCCCATGCAACAAACAGGAAGGTGTCTGAACTGGCTGGGATAGATTAAAACTGCTCTGTCACTTGCAGAGTTGCGTGGAACTAAGCAAAAATCCTGATGACTGAAATATGTGTCATCATCTGGGTTTGGGTTGAAAACTCTCCCATAACGGATTTATCTGGTTCTTTAGTATAATTTCGGGTTCCTAATTCCAAATTTTGACACCAGTTATCCTCCATCACATAAGGTTTTCTCACAAAATAATGAAGAACATTACCTCTTAATAGGATACATGAACTGACATAAAGGGCAAGGAAAAATCAAAATTGAAAATGTACAAACAACTGCAAATATTCAATTAAAAAAAGAAAAGAAAATGCATACCCTGACAGAGTGTAAACTCCTCCATTCAATTTTTTTTTTTTTTTTTTCAAAACTACACCTTGAAATTCTCCATTTATGAGTTTTGGGTGGAATCTCTCGTTTCAGCATTGAATGGTCGGCCACCATTTGACATTTCGCTTTCCTTGGTATCTTTTCTCCCTCTCCTCTGTATTATGATGAAATCTTTCACCCGGCTCTTCACTGAAAGCTCCCCGATTTTCCATAAAGTAGTCCAAATGAGAATACAGGAAATGTTCTTTACGACTCATGTTGCATCCTAGGTCCTTGAACTTTTCCATCATCTTGTTTACAGTGCTTTTGTAGTCGGGTTATTTATAGTTACCATAAAAGTTTTTAACCCCTACACCGCGGGCTTGTTTACCAATAACTTGCGTGTGCCGCTGGGTTATTTGGGCTCCGACAGACTCTCAAAAAATATTTGCCAAAAATCAGTTATTAGTCCTAGAATAATAAAATTATATATGCTTATGGCACATACCTTCAGCTTTCTCCTGGAATGATTGTTGAGCCTTCGTCGGTTACCGTAGGACTTGTGGAGACCTCTGAAGTAGGGTAACGAAGTCTCCACTTTACACTTCCCGACAACCCGTAATATGATTACCACAGCCAGATACAAACACTATAAACACTATTCTACAATTTTCAAGTAGTTTGGGATCCATACTAAAAAAAAAAACTCTGTGAAAGCAATGGAAATTACGAGCGCGTCTGATCGTCGCACTGGCACTAGTTCGCTCTTGGTAGTCTGTCATTTATTATTCATAAAACCCCTCACACTTTATATTTCTATTACTATATAACACTTATATATATCTATAGTCTTTATCCATAAGTTTCCTTCAGTAGTATTAGTTTATTGTCACTGTAGGGATTCAATTTCTTTCAGTAAAATACGTAGCATTCACTTTCTCGTCCTGTATACTGGCATTGAGAGTGAATGTCACTTTCATCTTCACTCTCATAACTCATAGCATTCAGACATGCTAGAGTGAAACTTTCACTTTCATTACTCCTAGGGTATATACTCGTATTCTTATAATACTACTCATTTACATTTCTATTTACGTTCTCTATTTTATTTACGTTATTTACATTTCTATTTTATTTACACTGTGTTGTGCACTGTCACTTGAAATAACTTATAAAACTATTTTCCATTGTTCACGTATATTTACATTCATTACTTTCACTTGCTGTTTACACATTATTTACAATTCCACTTGCACTGTTTTACTCAATAGAAAGATCGTAGTCACTCTTTTATCAATTGTCAGCCCTTTACCTCTTTCCACACGAGGTTTAGTAGGGGTAAAGGTCACAGGGCCATTTGCATGGGGGTGAAAAAAGGCCTTGAAGTCAGCAAGAAGAAACATACGTACTCTCGCTTCGGAAGTTGAGAGAGAACTGAGTGATAACGGAGGACCACCAGCGTAGAGGCCTGCTAGGGGTTATTCAGAGATACCAATATTACTTCTTGAAACAGCTAAGTCTAGCACTGATATGATTGGCAGGAAATCTAGACAATACATTATAAATTTGGTAGTTCCAGGTGAATGTAAATATCACTTAGGTTGCTCCCTTCCCTCCTTACATGTATATTTATTACGAAAATAGATTAGAGGCCTACTTAGGAGATATATATATTCAGAGCTACCAATGTTATATCTTGAAACAGCTTTGTCTAGCACTGATATGATTGGCAGGAAATCTAGACAATACATTATAAATTAGGTAGTTCCAGGTGAATGTAAATATCACTTAGGGTTCTCCCTTCCCTCCGTACATGTATATTTATTACGAAAATAGATTATAGGGCATATTTCAAGGGGAAAAAAACAGCGAAAATTAGCGAACGAGTGCACGTGAGGTGTTGTCAGGTGATAATTAGCCAATTCCAGGTGTATGGCACTCTCACTTACCTTATTTCTTTCTTGTATATATTATTTGGTATAAGAATAGGACATAGGGCTTATTTCAATGGATGAAATCAGTGAAAAATTCCAGGGAAGATTTACTTAGCGTAGCACGGCCGGGCAGGCGAGAGGATAGGGTAATGGAGGGGGGGTAGGGAGGGGAGTCAAGAACGGGGAGAAATGGCTAAATTGTCAACAATGGATGGGAGTACAGATGAGATTAGGAGTCCTGACTAGTGTTGGACATTGGCAGTACCGATAGATGATACAAGCCCCCACTTGGAAGCCCGGGTGAACTCAAAATAACACAGAATCACAAAAGCGACGCCCCGCGGTATGATCCCTTGCTCCCAAGCGTCACGAAAGTGACGCCCCGCGGTTAAGGGGTTAATGACATCTTTCAAGGCAACTCATGCTTTATTTTCAACAGCAAGTAGATAGTTCGCGAAGTTTGCAACCTTGACAAGTTTCCGTATATCAGGTCCGACAAGTATATCCTCTTTGAGTTTGGCAGCCGACAGTCCTGGAAACATCATACACAAGTTACTTGTAACCATCCCCGCCTCGTGGAGGAAACGAATAAAAAAGAATCAGCTAACAGTCTATGTCCCTGGTGAATAATGTCTCTTACTTGACCATTGTTGCTGAAACCAGTGGAGATTCCAGGCCCTGCTATCCCATTCATACAAGAAACATATAACCTTTGTGTAGCCAGGCTGCCGTCCAGGCAGCATATAAAGAACCTTTAAGCCTCAACAAACCTTGCAGTTTTGGCCTTGCATTTATTCTTATTTAGAACCATCAGTATATTATTATAACTTTCTATGAGATGCCCTGAATGAGCTATAGGAACAGAGGCATACTTACTATTACTGTGTAAAAGGACTGCCTAAAAACGTCTTTTACAAGAATCAGAAATCTCCGGTCATCAACAGTGTACTCGCAAATTGCACCAAATATTCCTGTTTATCCAACAGGATCTGTGCTGTAAACACAGTCAACTTCCTGATTAAAGTAGGGGAGAAAATCGCGCTCTCGGTTATGGTACCAGGAGAATGATATGCCAAGAGCTAATAAGTTTTTGGATTTAAGTCTGGAACATAAAATCTTTGTAGACTCTTTCGCACAGCCTGTCTCTCACCAGATCATTTAGTTCATGTGGAGAAAAGACTTGAGGTTTTGCATTACTGTTATCACACTGGAAGTATGTGTCATCACTGCTGCCACTACTTTCTTGGTCAGAGCTACACTGTATGCTTTCAAGGCTTTCAGGTTACAATGGGACGAATGTATCAGATCCATGAAGAGCAAGTCGTAAGGCAGATGGGAGGGTTGGATAACAAATTGCATTCCCATTCTTTGTTGTGTCCTTGAAAGTTACATATGCGAAAGTAAAACTCATCACTGACATTCTTCGCTCCAAACCTTTGAGATACTAAATCAAAAACATTTCTTTTCCTTTTTGTTCATTGCCTTAGTTTTTTAGAGCAAACTATATGGACAGCCAGTGATTTGTCCTGTCCTCAAGGTTTCACTGCAAAGTATGCCTACTATAAGGTAATTTTTTAAAACAAGGTCTGCAATATTTCTATATTGTTTCCCTACGGCAAGTTCACCACAGATGTAATAGAAACTGCCCGGACAGATAACACATCCTTGTATAGCCAGTGCCAGAATAACTACAGCTGACTCTGAAACATGTAAGAAAGTACAATGAACTCCCGTACAAAAATGAAACTCAATGCATTTCACGTCAGTACTAAAGTTACCTGGAGGGTCATTCAGTGGAGAGCATCTCACAACAAGGGCAACGTAATTTCCAAGCCACTCATCATAATGGGTTTGGTTTTCTCATCATTTATTTGTGTTTTGCAAAAAGTGTTTTCCGGATCCAGAATTTATACTATCCGGATCGGCCCCAAAAGTTAATCAATTGTTACCTGGGACATGGACTATCTACCCGCCAAATTTGGTCCAAATCTCTCTTTTATTTTTGAGTAATTCTCCTGACAGACAATTTAACAAACAAACAAGCGTGGGTGAAAACATTCTTTCCTTGTTGGTGAGAATGATACTCTTACAATGTACATTTGAACCGTACTAAGGCAAGATATAAACTGGCATACTTCTTTGTTTTCACTTCCAAACCTCTTTCGCACCTATCCATATTCATGGTTAGTTCTGTTAGAAGGGGGACAAAAGTACCAGATTCATATTTTGATGTTACTGAGAGAAACTGGCTGTGCTACCTTGTGAGACTTAGGCTAGAATATTGTCAGCTTAAATTTTTCGGTGCTCAGATTTCAGAATCTAATTTTGTGGGCAGACTGTACACGATGCTAAAATTTCAGCATTTTTTTTTTTCTTTAATTCGGTGTATGGAAGTTGGAGAGAAACAGGCAATGAATCTTGAGAAAAAAAAATGTAGCAGACCTGTGTAACTGATATCATCTTTCTTTATTCAATTTGCCACTCTCGGCCTTGCATTCGATATTAACATCTACAACCGTTTTTGTAGGTCGGTCTTAGCTTTCCTCTGATGTTAACGTCTTGGTAAATGGATCAGATGGAAGCATTTCTTTCTTAACCTGTGCCTAACCTAAATACCAAGTTGTAAATAAAAAATCATGGTTGTAAAAAATATCAAATAGAAACAATACAATTATCCTGTTTGAATCAAAGACGAGTCCCTGACGAATGTTATTTTTACAAAGAGTATAAACAAATATTTTTGCATTCCAATCCATTAAAAGCTCCGAAATAGTCGTTTCCACTGGAACGAACAATAGAAACTAATAAAGCTAACCCTGAAGCTCCCTTGCAGGCTGCCAGAACCATGCACACACACAAAAAAGAGAAAACAATTCCAGACAGTCTGATATTAAATAAAGGTCCCAAGTATAATAAATTTCAACCTTAGTAGGGTATTTAACAAATGTTTTCGATTAGAAGCAAAAGCTCATAGCCCTCTAAAATTATAATAAATGCAATAAACATGAAACAACCTATTTAAAGTTAACATTAATTAATTGGTGTCATAAAGTATAAGCTTCCTTTTATTGTTTTATTTATTTATTTATTTATTTTTTTTTTTGCGTTTGAATCATCCCCTGTCAACAGGCCTTGTATTATTAATTCAAACAACTTTAATTTCAATTGCTTCAGGATTTGTTTGCTAAGAGTTATTGATCTTCATATCTTTTGTTTTTAATTTTGGGGGGCGGGATACTAATGTTATTCATTTATGTTGCATCTTTAGCAATCAATTAACAATTTAAATTTAGAAGATAATTTTTCTTTATCTTTTTTTTAACATTAATAGTTAGCCTTTAGGAAGGGAAGAGGTTGTGTAGCTCAGATATTCATTCTTAGATCTTTAGTGGAAAAGTTTCTAGAGAAGGGAAAGAAGTTGTATGCAGCTTTCATGGATTTGGAGAAAGCATATGACAGGGTGGATAGACAAGGATTGTGGAAAGTGTTGAGAATATAATATGGAGTAGATGGGAAGTTGTTGAATGCTGTGAAGAGTATGTACGATGGTGCGAAGGCTGCAGTGCGTGTGGATGGTGAACTAAGTGAATTTTTCTCTTTGAAAGTTGGTTTGAAACAGGGATGTGTCATGTCTCCATGGTTGTTCAATCTGTACATGGATAGGGTAATAAAAGAGGTACAAGGTAGGGTAGTGGATGTTGGAGTGGCCCTGGTGAGAGAGGATAGTGTTTGGAAACTCCCTGTAGTGTTGTTTGCAGATGATACTGTGTTGTTGAGTGAGGACGAAGGAGAGCTGCAAGGCTTGGTGGATGAATTTGAGAGAGTGTGTAAGAAACGGAACCTAAATGTGAATGTAGGGAAGAGTAAAGTGATGGTCTTTGAGAGAGGTGAAGTTAGTGAATGTACAGCGAGGTTGGATGGTGAGGAATTGGAAAATGTGAGTACGTTTAAGTACTTGGGTAGTGTGATGAGTAAGGATGGAGGTTTGGAGGGTGAAGTGCTTGAAAGGGTACAGCAGGGAAGAAAGGTTGCTGGTTCCTTGAAAGCATTGATAAGAAACAGGGAAGTGAGCATGGAAGTGAAAAAGTTACTACATGACATTATTGTGATACCAACTCTAACGTATGGAAGTGAAGCTTGGACATTGTTGGAAGGACACAAGCCAAGAGTGAGAGCAGTGGAAATGAGTTATTTAAGAGGAGCCTGTGGAGTCACGTGGAGAGACAGGCTGACGAATGAGGATATAAAGGAGCGTTGTGGTGTTGATGTGGATGTGATAGGAAGCGTTATGAGGAACACACTGAGGTGGTTTGGCCATGTGGAGAGGATGGAGGGTGAAAGACTGACGAAGATAGTGTATGTGAGTGAGGTGGAGGGGGGAAGAGGGAGGGGGAGGCCGAGGATGAAATGGAGGGATGGGGTGGAGAGGTATATGAGAGAGGGGTGTGTGAGTTGGGAGCAGGGCAGTGAAATGGCGGGGGACAGGGCGACTTGGAGGCGATTTGTTCGTGGCCACCCCAAACGGGATTGAGGCGTCTGGCAATAGATAGATAGTTAGCCTTTAATAGCAAATGAAACTGGAGAGTCAACTACAACTTTTCTGTCACAATATTCTGACATCAGGATCAGGGTGGGATGAGAAATGATCAATAGTTTACTATGCCATAAACTGTGTGGTGATGCTCTTTCACGACACACGGCGGTCTGGTGTTAAAATTCCTACTTACATGACGTAAGTTGCTGCTCTCGGGTTAAATAGTTCCTGTAAGGACATGTGTCTCGTAAAATGAGGCATGAAATTATATAAAGGAGACTCATTAAGTATTCACCACGTTAATACATTGCTTAAAAGGAGAAGTCATTATGCTTCCAACATGCTAATTACACCAGTCCCGTATGAGACAGCCCTAGCATGTATTCAATATGGACGGTGGGTGTTAGCACCGAAGTGGTGACATGTAGAGGTGTATGGTATGTAGGAGGACTGCTGAGCCTTGATAGCAGGCTGTGAAGCCTATGCCCAGAGTCGGACACATAAAAATATATATATATATATATATATATATATATATATATATATATATATATATATATATATATATATATATATATATATATATATATATATATATATATATATATATATATATATATATATATATATATATATATATATATATATATATATATAAAACATCCTCAGGGAAGCAAATAACTCACGTGTTTTCTGCTTGAAGCCAAAAGTTACACAAGTGTTGTCTGCAAAAACGAGGTACACAAATGGTGGACACAAAAAAAACATTTTTAGTTATACAAACATGCTGATCTATGTAACCAATCTTATGCACACCTTATGCTTACCAGGTTATAGTAAGGCAATTGGCCAGTTACTGAAATTCCATTGTTCATGATTTTCAGCTACTATTTCTCTTCTGCCATCAGTGAAGATCAGCATAACGTCATTATCTTGGTTAACGGACATTCTTTTTTGCATCAGGTACGTTCCAAGTCTTGTGTTACCCAACAGGCACAGCACATAATGGTCTCAGGTGAGAACACAATTGGAAAGTTTTCGGTTGGAGCTGTAATTTTCTTGTCTGTGAAAACGAGATACTGACTCAAAGAAAAACGAGTCAATCTATTCACTACAGTAATTACAAACTACAGATAATATTATGCACTTTCACCGGAAGTTAAAAGGTCAGATGTTTTCTCTATTGACACAAATGTTATATAAGTGTCTGCACAAACGAAGCATGAAAACAAGAGGTAAATTTTATTGCAGTAGTACAGCTGTCAGTCATTTTCGTGAAAGTTTGAGATTGCCAAACGAATTATTAAAAATCAGAAGCTGTATGATTCATATCATCGCCACCACCACATGACTCCTCATTTTGGCGGCCATGAAGCATCTTAAATCAGCTTCTTGCTTTCAAAAGACAAAGAGAAGTACACTGAGAAAGAACCTGATTCAATTAATATAGAAAGAGTTTTGGACAAAGGAGCCATCTTCCCCAAGTTAATGCAGTCATTAATAAAATGCATAATGGCATTGGAAGCATTACTATCCCTTGCTTCTCTAGGGGATTTGAATGATATCCACTTGTGTTAACCCTCTGGCAGCCTTGGCGGAGTTATAATAGTGTTTTAGTACCCTAAATAAAAGTCTGTGGTGTTAGCTGTAATATTATTCCCAAAGGTGCCAAACATGCAAACTAATATATCGACCAAGGAGAAATGGCTGTATAATAAGGTCATAGGCCCAGTAATTTTCAGTAAAAGAAGTCTTAGCTTGGTATAAATACATCCAATATTTTCTACTGTCCTAGAAATCGCCATATAAAAAAAAAAAAAAATCCCCATCATCCTAAAATTATCATATTAATCCAATATGTTATGCCTTTAGGATCCAAAACCTGGCATAATAGTCGATACATTTGCTGTACCATCCAAAAACTCATAATACTTAATGGAGTCCGATCCTCTCTATGATCTTGCATACAACCATACTAGCACTATACACGTCTACTGCTACCCACCCATCTGTTATCTCCCATGAACTTATTTTCATCTCATTGACCCATTTTTCTCCATGGAAGTTTCTCCCCTCTTTGACCCCATTTCCCTCATGGATCCATTTCCCCTTATTATGTTTGTCCATGGTCTTATTTCTCTCCATGAGCCAGGTTTCCCACAAAGAGCGATTTTCCCTCATGAACCTACTTTCTTTCATGGACCATTTCTCCCTTTAACCGTTTTTACCCTGTAGATCTAGTCTTCCAAATTCATGCATTTTTCTCCATGGAATTACTTTAAAAAGGACATATTTTCTCCCTTGGACCTATTTTCCACAAATGACCTACTTTCCTCCCTTTGACTGATTTTCCCTCGAATGATTCATGTTTCTCATGGGCCTACTTTTATCACGAGTTTTTCCCTCCATGGAGCTACTTTTTCCATGGACCCATTTTTCCCAAAAGAATAATTTTCTATCCACTGGAACTCACCAAATTCTTACGTTGACCTGGTCCCTCATATAGGCTAATTTCCTCCCACAAAATTTTTCTACTCATTTGGCATTTTTCAACTTGGCGCCATTTCTCCCAATGACGTAACGCCTATAGACCTGTTTTTCCATTTCTACCTATTCCAGCCATGGATTTATTTACCCCATATATCTATTCGCCAGTGGTCCTATAATTCTCCCTCCCTCCATCCATCAGTGTACCTTTGCACTCACCTACAGTAGTGTAGGAAGTCCTTCTTCTGACTTGATCTTCAGGAAGTGATGCATCCATTCACTTATCCAAAAAGTCCACACACACACACACACACACACATACATAAGCTCAACCCAACCTTTTCACGAATCCAACCCACCCGACCACCCAACCCCACCCTAGTCACGAACCCACTCACCCACCCTATGCACTTCTCACCACCCACTCAGCCCGAGTACCCATCCCACTCTGCCTGCCATCCCACCAACTTCGCTCACCACACCCACCCACTTCATCCACCCTGTTCACCAGCCCCCCCCCCCCACACCCATTAACTTACCTCACTCATTCACCCACCAACCCACCCACCTGGCCACCAAGCTTCAAGCATCACAGAATGGGTTACAACTTCACACACACACACACACACACACACACACACACACACACACACACACACACACACACACACACACACACACACACACACACACACACATATACACACACACACACACGAACGCGTACAGAGAGAGAGAGAGAGAGAGAGAGAGAGAGAGAGAGAGAGAGAGAGAGACAGACAGACAGACAGACAGACAGAGAATGCTTATATAACAAAGATAAATTTAATAATTTTTTTCTTGTCTAACAAATGCTTTCATATAGCCAATAACTTTTTCTCTCTCATAATAGGTGCAATTTTGTATTCCTCATTAGCTGCTATACTCAGTAATACATTCTCTGTGATCCGGAAATGATCCTAAGTGATAATTCTTAGACTGTAAAATATCTCTCGTTAATCATTCATATAACACTGTTGCTGCATTACCTCAAAGTTATGGACAGCTCTGTGAAAATAAAATATACATTTTGACAGCATTGATGGAAGCCAGTTTACACTTTTAACTTTGTATATTGACATACGTGAGTTTGACCTGCATAAAGAAGCTCATCACACCACAGAGCCTCGGAATAAAATAATAAGAACCGATCATCATCTGCCTAAGGCTTTTATCTTTCTCATCCAAATGTGGTCCCGCTAAAACGATTTTTATCTTCTCGATAAAGCTATATTTAATAGAAACGTAATCCAATATTATCTTCTCTACGATCCTTCGGTTCGGCATTTAGGACAGACTTGTAGAGACAGGCGCAACTCTCTGACAAGCTTGTTGAAAGTTGACCAGAAGAAATGCTACTCGTATTTTTCTTAAAATCCTTGTATGTAAGCTCATCAGGAAAGAATTGACAAATCCCCCTTTAAACTGTACGACCATTCTAACCCCATGGCTCCCATAATCACCCCATGACCATAAATCCCTTTCTCCCCATGCCAGCCTGCACCCTGACCCCCTTTCTTCCTCAGATAAACTTTTCTACTTCTAATGTACTAACTTCGTCCTCCTCTAACCCCCCTCTATCCTTCCCTTACCCCACCTGACCCCTGATAATTCCCAACTGATCCTAAAACCCCATCATCATCCCATTATCCTATCATAGTCTCTTTATCCCTACCCCAAACCTCCTTGCTCGTTTGCTTCACTGATGGGTGAAGGCATGTCACTGGTCCATCTCCAACCATCCTAACTACACCACTCAATCAACAGCCAGGTGAAAGCCTGCCAGTACAACCTCCCTCCAATTTAACCACACCTCCATGCGTTCGTGCTGGTGAGTTGGGCTCCTTGACACTCTCTCTCTCTCTCTCTCTCTCTCTCTCTCTCTCTCTCTCCATTTTCGTAATTATCTGCATATTACTTCCACATATTCATTTGCATAATGTTTTCCCTGATCTCTAAGCGTCATAGTTTTCTGTAATGTCCTATGGTGATTAGTTTAACAAAACCTTCACACTCAGAGACCCTTCGTACCCGGCGAGGTTTACAGATCCGATATCCATTTCCTCCATCAAAACGCGCACATACTGTAAAGTATATATATATATATATATATATATATATATATATATATATATATATATATATATATATATATATATATATATAACATCCAATCCTACGTTGCCCCAGGAGGAGCGTAGGAGCCCGCGTCTAGGCAGTTGGTCCCGCCATGAGAGTGACCAGCCTCACTCATCCCTGAGTGGCATTACATGAGCAATAAACCCCAACCACTCCTTGGATATAAACCTGCACCGGCTCAATCCGACTGGAGCGCAATAATTACCCACTAAACCACCAGGTGCCAAAAATTTGGTCATATGGTTTCCACCCAGCATAGTAAATGGTTTCCTGGTGTACAGGAAACCATTTGGTTTGTAACTCAGTTTAGAGTCACCCACGGGCGGAAGGAAGGGGAAAAAATGAAGGAATAAAAGATGGAAGAGGGAGTGTAAAGTCACCCGTAGGCAGAAGGGCAAGGAAAGACGGAAGGAAAGAAAGACAGAAGAGGATGGAAGGAAAGAGGAATGGAGGAGAGGAAAGGGCAGACACCCGAGTGCAGCACTACATCGAGTGGGTGGATGGTGAGTGCCCGCACCTACCACTATATATATATATATATATATATATATATATATATATATATATATATATATACCCGCCAGAGTAATAAACTTTGGGAGTGTTCACCCGGCCACGTACTGCATTGGCGGACACAAGGGGTGCTGTGGTTGAACCAGTGTCGCATACTATAAAGTATGCTTGCACCCAGTCGGCTTGCGCGGGCCGATTACATTTGGTTCACAGACTACACACACATCCAAAGCCACTGCAACACTGCAATTACACTTACAAGCACTTCTCACCCCACATACAATCTCTATACTAGACAGCCTAAGCCACTTGGTAGAGATACATTGGCTGTATCGTTCTGACTTCTGTCCGGATAGGCCGGTCCTGCAGTGGATACTCAAACGGCTGATGATGGTGATGTATGTATATATATATATATATATATATATATATATATATATATATATATATATATATATATATATATTCATAATCACATTAAAACCCGTATAATTTTGCTGATTTACTTTAGTTACCAAAGATTACTTTTTTTCCGCTGGTGGTAAATCCTTCCCTTATAAGATATAAAACTTGTCTCTTTATGATGCTGACGCTTGACTTTTATTTTATGGAGGTGAGTAATGAACACTAAACCCGAATTTAAAGAGGAATAAAATAATTTTCCTGCACATCGGAAACCTTCAGATTCCACGGAATTGTCAGAGTAAAAAGCCAAAGATTTTAGCTCTGGGTTCTGATGGAGTTAGAACAATCTTCAGTGACCTGATTGCTAGGATGGTCTCTATGTCATGTATTCCAGACAATTCTATTCAGGTCAAGGGAGAGTTTTTAAGTATGTGAATAAGATAAGCTACAACATATATTTACTCCTTCAGTCTTAGGGTTATCCCATAAAATGATTTAGTAATCTCCAGGAGGAAAGAATTAACCCGAAGAAAGTCATCTAATGACGCCAATTGTGTGTGTGTGTGTGTGTGTGTGTGTGTGTGTGTGTGTGTGTGTGTGTGTGTGTGTGCGTATCATATTTGCAAACCAAGCCCAGCCCACAAGAAAGTACTAATCGGATGGTGATGATGATAAATGGAGTGTGTAGGATTCAGAAGCAAGTAGAAAGCACCCAGAGAGCGCATACATCCGCCATTAAAAACCATCCGGATCCGGATCCGCTCCAAAATTTAATCAGTGCTTTCTTGGTCCATGGTCCACCTTTCCGCAAAATTTCATTGAGACCTTTTGAAGATATTGTGCGGGATACTTCGGATCTCCGGATCCAGATCTGCCCCAGACTTTAATCATTTCTTCCTTGGACCATGGCCCACCCTTCCAGAATATTTCATCAAAACCCGTTCATAACTTTTGGAGTAATTCCGGATAAGGATCCGCCCCCAAATCATATCAATTCTTTCTTGGTCCATGGCCCACCTTTCCACAAATTTCAATGAAATTCATTGAGAACTTTTGGAGATATTGTGCTGAATACCCCGGATCCGGATCCGTATCTGCACCAGAATTTATTTATTCCTTGGCGGATGGCCCACCCTTCCACAAAACTTCATATACGTCTGTTCGTATATATATATATATTTTTTTTAGTAATCCTGCTAACAGACTGACATACAAACCAAAGCTGGGTAAAACATAACCTCCTTGGCGGAGGTAATGAGACAAAAGTTAGGAAAACTATCATCCGAGTACCATAGCTGATATGGGTCACTCCTTCATTCACTCGGTATACCTGGACGTGGCTGAGATTCTTACTAGTTTGCAATTTATTTCACGAAGCTCAGTGGCACATACGGCTTTACATCCTTTCTATAACACGGCTTCTTGGATAACATCCAGTAATAGTGTTAATGGCAGAAAAAGACAATATTATGGCTTTACATCTAATCCATAACATCTTTTTCTGTTTCGCATCATATTTTACATAGCCTCTTGTCGAAGCCCAACAATGCAGGTGGAGAAGTAGCAATATTATCAGTTTAAGGCTGACTGTGTATTTGGGTAGGATGATTGGTAGGGCGGCCATAATTCAAGTTTAAAAGAGCATGGATTTGCTGTCGGACTAAATTCCATAACTGATTGGAGGTTTTCATTCGCACGTTCTTGTCCTGTAAGGTTAGCAGGCTAGCGAAGATATGTTTGTGAAAAACAACTTTCTTTAATATGAAAGCTCCTCTTACATTGTACCATTTCCATCATTAAACGATTCTATTCAAGTTAGGAGAGTCATTCGAAATAAAGAAGTGAGAGGCAGCTTCATTATGTGTGCCATGACTAAGAGTCATCCCTAAACTGAATATTACCGGTATCGTATGGACATAATTATTAAGATGTCGTCGTGGAGAAGGCGTTAAGGGTAGAATCAGCTGGTGGCAGAGAGAATATGTAATATGTTTCCGTACAAAGCCTTATGTGAATGTGTGATTTCATTTTTCCTGCTCATTTCATTTGGTTAATGGAAAGGTACTTGTGATGAGTAATAGTTCGTTTGTCGTTAATTTGAGAGTAAATTTACACTGTAGAATTATATATATATATATATATATATATATATATATATATATATATATATATATGTTGTTTGCAGATGATACTGTGTTGTTGAGTGAAGATGAAGGGGAGCTGCAAGGCTTGGTGGATGAGTTTGAGAGAGTGTGTAAGAAACGGAACCTAAAGGTGAATGTAGGGAAGAGTAAAGTGATGGTCTTTGAGAGAGGTGAAGTCAGTGAATGTATAGCGAGGTTGGATGGTGAGGAATTGGAAAATGTGAGTACGTTTAAGTATTTGGGTAGTGTGATGAGTAAGGATGGAGGTTTGGAGGGTGAAGTGCTTGAAAGGGTACAGCAGGGAAGAAAGGTTGCTGGTTCCTTGAAAGCAGTGATAAGAAACAGGGAAGTGAGCATGGAAGTAAAAAAGTTACTACATGACAGTATTGTGATACCAACTCTAACGTACGGAAGTGAAGCTTGGACGTTGTTGGAAGGACACAAGTCAAGACTGAGAGCAGTGGAAATGAGTTATTTAAGAGGAGCTTGTGGAGTCACGTGGAGAGACAGGCTGACGAATGAGGATATAAAGGAGCGTTGTGGTGTTGATGTGGATGTGATAGGAAGCGTTGTGAGGAACACACTGAGGTGGTTTGGCCATGTGGAGAGGATGGAGGGTGAAAGACTGACGAAGAGAGTGTATGTGAGTGAGGTGGAGGGTGGAAGAGGGAGGGGGAGACCGAGGATGAGATGGAGGGATGGGGTGGAGAGGTATATGAGAGAGGGGGGTGTGAGTTGGGAGCAGGGTAGTGAAATGGCGGGGGACAGGGCGACTTGGAGGCGATTTGTTTGTGGCCACCCCAAACGGGATTGAGGCGTCTGGCAATAGATAGATAGATAGATATATATATATATATAGGGTTAGCTAGGAGAGATAAAAGAAGATGTGTGGATGAAAAGGTTGCAGAGACTGAAATCTTAATAAACAAAAATGATGGACAGAGTCAAAGAATAGCATATGAATCGATTAGAGAACTGAGTGGTAATGCAGGTAAACGCAAGGAAATACCAGTTAGAGACAGGGAAGGAAATTTATTGACCAAAAATGGAGATATTAAAAATAGATGGAAAGAGCATTTTGAGACAGTTCTTAATAGACCAATACCACCAGAAGAGGATATACCGTCTGCTCAGGAAGATTTAAATATAGAAACAGGAGAGTTGAGGCTTGCAGAAGTGGAGAAAGCAGTAAAACAGTTAAAGAATAATAAGGCACCAGGGGAGGATGGTTTATTTCCGGAAATGTTTAAAGTGGAGGGGGATAGATTAATAATGATCTTGACCAAGCTATTCAATAAGATATGGGTGACGGGGTTACTACCATCAGTTTGGAAGAATGGTGCAATTGTTAAAGTTCCGAAGAAGGGAGACCTGAGTGAATGTGGTAATTGGAGGGGAATCTCTTTGTCACCGATAGCTTTGAAAGTTTTCAGTAGAGTGTTGTTAAATAGGTTGGAGCCGGTGGTTGAGGGTATTCTGAGGGATGAACAGGCTGGTTTTAGAAAGGGACGTGGTTGCAATGATCAGATCTTTATAGTTAGGCATTTGATGCAGCAAGTTAATGAAATGAGAGTACCGTTAAGTCTTTGTTTTGTTGATTTTGAAAAGGCTTTTGATAGTGAGACTATGGGGAAGATCATGAGACATTATGGAATACCAGAGGAGTTTGTGAGGGTCATTATGAACATGCATGAGGACACATTTTGTAAAGTGATGGTTGATGGTTGTCTGAGTGATTCGTTTGAAGTCAAGTCCGGAGTAATTCAAGGTGGTGTTCTATCGCCTTTACTATTTATATTGGTCATTGATTACATTATGAAACGCGTTGGAACAGAAACCGGTGCAGGTATACTTTGGGGAAAGAACAGGAAACTTTTGGATTTAGATTATGCAGATGATATAGTTTTGATTTGTGATGGGCCAGAAGAGATGCAGAGAGTGTTGGACTGTTTGGTGAGTGAAGGTCGCAAGGTGGGTTTGGTTATTAATTGTGGAAAAACTGAAATAATCAATATGAATATGGAAAATGCACAGGAATGTGTAATTGGAGGTATGGTTGTAAAGCAAGTTGATAGATTTAAATATTTAGGTACTTATTTAGCCAAGGATGGTTCTTTGAACTTTGAATTCGAGGAAAGGTTAAAGAAGGCTAATCAGGCAATGGGAATGCTTAAAAATATTTGGAATAATAACAATTTCTCTGTGCATACAAAAATCAAACTTTATAAGGTAATGGTTAGGAGTATCTTAATTTATGGACACGAGTCTTGGTACAGCACAGTGACTATGGAAAATAAATTCTTGGTGTTTGAAAATAAAGCACTTAGAAGAATATTAGGAGTTAAGTGGTGAGAAAGGATACCAAATAGTAGAATTAGAGAAATAACGGGAGTGCAGCCGATCGATGAATATGTTAGATTCTCACGATGGAAGTGGCTAGGACATGTGTACAGGAGACAGGGAATAGTACGAGGTACACCAGGGTGGGTGGCACTTGGTAGGAGAGGTAGAGGAAGGCCAAAAGAGACGTGGGTGAGGACAATGAGACGGGAACCTGGAGATGAGTGTTGGGGAGATCTTGAGGAGTTGGCACAAGATAGGATGTGGTGGTGTGAGTTCATCGAGGCCCTATGCATCCCCGAGGGTGCCACAGGAAATGATTGATATATATAGGGTTGCCATATCTGAAGTCAAAATACCGGACGCCTCCGCTGAAAGCCATGCTCTCCCCTGTAGTGCCCGAAGTGATAATGAGTTGTATCCAGTTTATTTTATATGACCAAAAGTTCGGTTAAGTGAGAGAGTGGCCAAGGCATGGTTGTTACCATGCAGACGTGTCCAGAACATAGATTAATTACCTAGTTGCTAAGTCACATTTTTTTTCTTACTGTAATTCACTAGTATTAAGTCTCTTTATAATATAATATCTCGAGTCGATGGGAACATGTGCTTTTGTTCACATAATCCAGCATAATGTACACATGCGCAAAGTGATACAAAGCACGATAATTTTCATTATTTTTCGATGTAAAAAGTGAGAGATCATGCTGAGTAATTATTGTAACTAGAGAATGTTATTTTTTTTGAGTAATCGATTGTAAGGGGAAAGACATCACACTGAGTCTATCACGAGTCTGTAATAATTAAAATCTTAAATTACGTACGCCGTCATCCCCCCCTCCCCTTTGCATCACTCACGCAGTTTTGGCGTCTCACTCGCTCACCGGCCGTGATAGATGGCAGTTGGTCGGTACGGTCGTCATCCTCACTCCCCCCCCCCTCCAAGGAATTCTCGGGTCCCAGTGTGGAGGTCGAAGTACCTGAGTGAGTCGAAGTCCAAGTGTGGAGGTTGAAGTACCAATGAGAGTCCAAGTCCAGGCGTGGAGGTCGAAGTCCCAGTGAATCAAGGTCCCAGTTGTGGAAGTTAAGGTCGGGAGTGGCAGAGGACTCGACCAGTGAAATTTGTGCTCAGAGGGACGATTATGAAGAAACACATTGGACTGGGACAGAGGAGCTAAGTTTTGTGCATTTGATATTAGGACCATATAGATATATATTTTTCGAACAATGTGCCAACTGATTCATGTTTAATCTGTAAAGCAAGTAGCTGGGGAAGATTTCTATTTTTTGGTCTAGTTAATACACATTCTTTCCCACACGAACTTTATGTTTGCATAACCCTTGAGAACTGGTCGTGTAGAGCTTACCTAGTAGTTTATTAATGTACAACTTAGAAGCATTCTGGGAAACTGCGAAGGTTGGGCTTGGGTTGGCCTAGTTGGAGACTGGCCCCATCATTTTGGCATGCTACCACTCATAACGTGGTCACTTGAAATGTAATAAACGCAACCGAAGAGGCCGCTAATGGGAGAGAGAGTCCATCAATCTGAGTTCCTGACCGTTCCAGCACACATTGGTCATCAATAGTGACTTGTTTTCTACCCCTTTTGACCATGTAAAAGTTTGGATCGCAGAGGTGACAGTACAAGTGGTGGCACAGCGTTGGGATGACCTATTAATGTGAGGGTAATTTAACTTGAAATTAGAGTAATAGCTCATCCACCAGTTGCCAAAGGTATATGTACTTAATATTATGTGTAGAATTATAAGGTATGTGTATTTGTAGTGTGTACTATTTTGGTGTTGCAGCTGAGGATTCACCTCCTGGGGTTGCTCAAGTTGCAGTTGGGGCATTTTCGTAGTTGAGCATTCACCTCCTGGGGTTGCTCAAGTTGCAGTTGGGGCATTTTCGTATTTGAGCATTCATCTCCTGGGGTTGCTTATGTTTGTATAATTCATGATGGAGTCCCGTGTTGAAAAATTGATTGACATTGAAACTGAGATGCCTGAGGGAGTAGAGGTGAAAAAGGAACCATCCGCAATTGATGAGTGTTTTGAGTGTATTAGAACGTTGGAGATATTAGGCCCACCCGGACTCACTTCGACCAAGGTTGGAGGTCCATCACAGTATATGTAGATGATGGGTGTATGGTGTATATATTGTATATACTTTTTTTTTTTTTCTCTCTGAACACGTCTTGTCCTTGCCTTAACTGGCTGGGAACATGGAGTCAGGTATGCCCTTCAGGGTCTCTCCGGACTGTACCTGCATATTTATCTTTTCTACCGGTACCTATGATGTAATTTTGGGCTGATTAATAGGGTTGAGTAGTTGTGTAGGGTATGTCCAGCTTTTGGAGAGATGAGGCGTGGAAGCTGCTTGTTGTCAAATCGAGTGCACCATGGTGTATAGTCCGTCGTTCTTGCCTTACCTCAGTTCTTTTTTTCTTTAGGTTAGATTGTTAGGCTTAGTTAGGGATAATGAGCTCTCACAATTAGGACTTTAATTTTTTTTCCCCAGAGTTAAGGAACTGTATATGTGAGGGGCAGTTCTACCTCAAGGTCTCCACCTGGAGGTTTCTTACTTGCTTTGAGAACCTCGAGCGCTGAGTGTATGTAATACCCAAACTGCAGTATAGGATTGCTCAGAGAGAGAGGGGGTTTCCAGTTTCTCGATAGGGCTTGGAGAAGTTGAACTATGGGGCTCTCGCATGTTAGGAGAGGTAGGTAGGTTTCGTTCGGTCTCTCTGGACAGAACACAGTGAAGTGACTCGTGTTACTCTTAACTAAGCCCAAAGTTTCTCCTGGTAGCAGGACATTCTCTTTATGAGTAACATGCCTGGTGAGTGGCATACGTCGTCAGTTGCATATAGTGAGTAGCAGGAGAAAATTTACTCTCGGTAGAGGATTTTTTTTTTTTTTTTGTGGACATGATAGCCGCCGACTGTTCTCGAGCATGGAGCTTATGTAATATCCCACAGTTTCAGTATAGGACACGTTGGCTGGTGTTTTGGAGGCGTGTAGATTGGTTTCCCCTCACGAGCAAGGAGCGTGTGAAACACCCCACAGTAGCAGGATTGAGGGAGACTGGTCAAGTAGGTGAACTTACGTACCGTGTGTGTTAAGTATGGGTACTGGGAATTTCCGAGGAGTTCAGGTCCAGTCGACCGAACTTTTGGTCTTCCCTAACCGTGGGCGGATGTAGCGCCCGGAAGTGATAATGAGTTGTATCTAGTTTATTTTATATGACCAAAAGTTCGGTTAAGTGAGAGAGTGGCCGAGGCATGGCTGTTACCATGCGGACGTGTCCAGAACATAGATTAATTACCTAGTTGCTAAGTCACATTTTTTTTCTTACTGTAATTCACTAGTATTAAGTCTCTTTATAATATAATATCTCGAGTCGATGGGAACATGTGCTTTTGTTCACATAATCCAGCATAATGTACACATGCGCAAAGTGATATAAAGCACGATAATTTTCATTATTTTTCGATGTAAAAAGTGAGAGGTCATGCTGAGTAATTATTGTAACTAGAGAATGTTATTTTTTTTGAGTAATCGATTGTAAGGGGAAAGACATCACACTGAGTCTATCACGAGTCTGTAATAATTAAAATCTTAAATTACGTACGCCGTCATCCCCCCCTCCCCTTTGCATCACTCACGCAGTTTTGGCGTCTCACTCGCTCACCGGCCGTGATAGATGGCAGTTGGTCGGTACGGTCGTCATCCTCACTCCCCCCCCCCCTCCAAGGAATTCTCGGGTCCCAGTGTGGAGGTCGAAGTACCTGAGTGAGTCGAAGTCCAAGTGTGGAGGTTGAAGTACCAATGAGAGTCCAAGTCCAGGCGTGGAGGTCGAAGTCCCAGTGAATCAAGGTCCCAGTTGTGGAAGTTAAGGTCGGGAGTGGCAGAGGACTCGACCAGTGAAATTTGTGCTCAGAGGGACGATTATGAAGAAACACATTGGACTGGGACAGAGGAGCTAAGTTTTGTGCATTTGATATTAGGACCATATAGATATATATTTTTCGAACAATGTGCCAACTGATTCATGTTTAATCTGTAAAGCAAGTAGCTGGGGAAGATTTCTATTTTTTGGTCTAGTTAATACACATTCTTTCCCACACGAACTTTATGTTTGCATAACCCTTGAGAACTGGTCGTGTAGAGCTTACCTAGTAGTTTATTAATGTACAACTTAGAAGCATTCTGGGAAACTGCGAAGGTTGGGCTTGGGTTGGCCTAGTTGGAGACTGGCCCCATCATTTTGGCATGCTACCACTCATAACGTGGTCACTTGAAATGTAATAAACGCAACCGAAGAGGCCGCTAATGGGAGAGAGAGTCCATCAATCTGAGTTCCTGACCGTTCCAGCACACATTGGTCATCAATAGTGACTTGTTTTCTACCCCTTTTGACCATGTAAAAGTTTGGATCGCAGAGGTGACAGTACAAGTAGTGGCACAGCGTTGGGATGACCTATTAATGTGAGGGTAATTTAACTTGAAATTAGAGTAATAGCTCATCCACCAGTTGCCAAAGGTATATGTACTTAATATTATGTGTAGAATTATAAGGTATGTGTATTTGTAGTGTGTACTATTTTGGTGTTGCAGCTGAGGATTCACCTTCTGGGGTTGCTCAAGTTGCAGTTGGGGCATTTTCGTAGTTGAGCATTCACCTCCTGGGGTTGCTCAAGTTGCAGTTGGGGCATTTTCGTATTTGAGCATTCACCTCCTGGGGTTGCTTATGTTTGTATAATTCATGATGGAGTCCCGTGTTGAAAAATTGATTGACATTGAAACTGAGATGCCTGAGGGAGTAGAGGTGAAAAAGGAACCATCCGCAATTGATGAGTGTTTTGAGTGTATTAGAACGTTGGAGATATTAGGCCCACCCGGACTCACTTCGACCAAGGTTGGAGGTCCATCACAGTATATGTAGATGATGGGTGTATGGTGTATATATTGTATATACTTTTTTTTTTTTTCTCTCTGAACACGTCTTGTCCTTGCCTTAACTGGCTGGGAACATGGAGTCAGGTATGCCCTTCAGGGTCTCTCCGGACTGTACCTGCATATTTATCTTTTCTACCGGTACCTATGATGTAATTTTGGGCTGATTAATAGGGTTGAGTAGTTGTGTAGGGTATGTCCAGCTTTTGGAGAGATGAGGCGTGGAAGCTGCTTGTTGTCAAATCGAGTGCACCATGTTGTATAGACCGTCGTTCTTGCCTTACCTCAGTTCTTTTTTTCTTTAGGTTAGATTGTTAGGCTTAGTTAGGGATAATGAGCTCTCACAGTTAGGACTTTAATTTTTTTTCCCCAGAGTTAAGGAACTGTATATGTGAGGGGCAGTTCTACCTCAAGGTCTCCACCTGGAGGTTTCTTACTTGCTTTGAGAACCTCGAGCGCTGAGTGTATGTAATACCCAAACTGCAGTATAGGATTGCTCAGAGAGAGAGGGGGTTTCCAGTTTCTCGATAGGGCTTGGAGAAGTTGAACTATGGGGCTCTCGCATGTTAGGAGAGGTAGGTAGGTTTCGTTCGGTCTCTCTGGACAGAACACAGTGAAGTGACTCGTGTTACTCTTAACTAAGCCCAAAGTTTCTCCTGGTAGCAGGACATTCTCTTTATGAGTAACATGCCTGGTGAGTGGCATACGTCGTCAGTTGCATATAGTGAGTAGCAGGAGAAAATTTACTCTCGGTAGAGGATTTTTTTTTTTTTTTTGTGGACATGATAGCCGCCGACTGTTCTCGAGCATGGAGCTTATGTAATATCCCACAGTTTCAGTATAGGACACGTTGGCTGGTGTTTTGGAGGCGTGTAGATTGGTTTCCCCTCACGAGCAAGGAGCGTGTGAAACACCCCACAGTAGCAGGATTGAGGGAGACTGGTCAAGTAGGTGAACTTACGTACCGTGTGTGTTAAGTATGGGTACTGGGAATTTCCGAGGAGTTCAGGTCCAGTCGACCGAACTTTTGGTCTTCCCTAACCGTGGGCGGATGTAGCGCCCGGAAGTGATAATGAGTTGTATCTAGTTTATTTTATATGACCAAAAGTTCGGTTAAGTGAGAGAGTGGCCGAGGCATGGCTGTTACCATGCGGACGTGTCCAGAACATAGATTAATTACCTAGTTGCTAAGTCACATTTTTTTTCTTACTGTAATTCACTAGTATTAAGTCTCTTTATAATATAATATCTTGAGTCGATGGGAACATGTGCTTTTGTTCACATAATCCAGCATAATGTACACATGCGCAAAGTGTTATAAAGCACGATAATTTTCATTATTTTTCGATGTAAAAAGTGAGAGGTCATGCTGAGTAATTATTGTAACTAGAGAATGTTATTTTTTTTGAGTAATCGATTGTAAGGGGAAAGACATCACACTGAGTCTATCACGAGTCTGTAATAATTAAAATCTTAAATTACGTACGCCGTCATCCCCCCCTCCCCTTTGCATCACTCACGCAGTTTTGGCGTCTCACTCGCTCACCGGCCGTGATAGATGGCAGTTGGTCGGTACGGTCGTCATCCTCACTCCCCCCCCCCCCTCCAAGGAATTCTCGGGTCCCAGTGTGGAGGTCGAAGTACCTGAGTGAGTCGAAGTCCAAGTGTGGAGATTGAAGTACCAATGAGAGTCCAAGTCCAGGCGTGGAGGTCGAAGTCCCAGTGAATCAAGGTCCCAGTTGTGGAAGTTAAGGTCGGGAGTGGCAGAGGACTCGACCAGTGAAATTTGTGCTCAGAGGGACGATTATGAAGAAACACATTGGACTGGGACAGAGGAGCTAAGTTTTGTGCATTTGATATTAGGACCATATAGATATATATTTTTCGAACAATGTGCCAACTGATTCATGTTTAATCTGTAAAGCAAGTAGCTGGGGAAGATTTCTATTTTTTGGTCTAGTTAATACACATTCTTTCCCACACGAACTTTATGTTTGCATAACCCTTGAGAACTGGTCGTGTAGAGCTTACCTAGTAGTTTATTAATGTACAACTTAGAAGCATTCTGGGAAACTGCGAAGGTTGGGCTTGGGTTGGCCTAGTTGGAGACTGGCCCCATCATTTTGGCATGCTACCACTCATAACGTGGTCACTTGAAATGTAATAAATGCAACCGAAGAGGCCGCTAATGGGAGAGAGAGTCCATCAATCTGAGTTCCTGACCGTTCCAGCACACATTGGTCATCAATAGTGACTTGTTTTCTACCCCTTTTGACCATGTAAAAGTCTGGATCGCAGAGACGACAGTACACCCCCCCAGCACAAATTTTAGGCTTTTGTCATTATGAAACCCTTGTATATATATATATATATATATATATATATATATATATATATATATATATATATATATATTTATTTATTTATAGACATCAGTGATACTGTACTGCATCCATTCATCCTGACATTTAAGATGACAGTGAACAGCCTCACTCATCCTTGATTGGCATTACGTGAGCAATGAGGCTCAAACACTTCGATTGGAGCGCCTTTTTTTAATCTTTTTAACAATATATTGGAAAACAGGCAAAATATTTGGCTGGTAAGATTATGACTGTAAAATGCAACAACGCCTTAGATGTAGGGTAGGATCATAAGAATAACAAATGCTACAGTGTAAAAATGAAAGTAAAGCCATTAATTGTGTGCAATTTCCATTTATTTTATGGCTATAACAGCACTAAGTATGAAAAAAAAAAAAATGTGGCTGAACAAGAGTAAAAGGCAGGGCTAGCTGCTAACACTAAACCAGGCAAATTGGCAACCCCTACCAGCTGACGAAAACAACGAAAGTCTCTCTCTCTCTCTCTCTCTCTCTCTCTCTCTCTCTCTCTCTCGTCATTACAGAGTTTAATAGTATATTAATTTTTTTCAAGAAAAGCTGAAATTCCGGACTTTTGGAGAATTTTTCAAAATCCTCCATGACGAAGATTTTGACACCTAAATGTAGGACATGTCAGAGATAATCCGGACGTATGGCAACCCCCCCCCCTCTCTCTCTCTCTCTCTCGCTCTCTCTTAGCATTCTGTACAGTAGGATGATGCCTTAATTACTTTTGCTTCCACCAGCCAGTTTTAGGAAATACATGACCAGGAGGAAATACGAAATGGATTTTTTTTTGTTTTTTGTTTTTTGCCTTAAACAATGAATTTAATTAGGCGATTTCATTTTTCTAGTTTTGTTAGCTACAATAAATGGTAGTAGTGATGCTAAAATTTAGATACCTTAAGCTCGATAACGTCTTTTATGTAATATTCTTCCTGCTGCCATAACGAATGTATTCATTTTAGGAGAGAGTGTTGAAAATGCAGCAGCTAAATAAAGCCTTCATTTTCCCCTAAATGACCAGAAGAGTCTTCTGTAATGATTTGATTTTCTTTGGAAAGATTATTGCCTCCATGGCCGTGAGCCATCTTAATGCACCTTGCTGATTGCGTCGATGGTTCTCTCAGGCATGGAAGGATACAGTCTTTTACCCTTTGACTAATGCAGGAGGTTTGATTGACTCGCATATGTTCTAATGCTGTCCACAGCAATGAACCTTACAAAAGATACCGGTCTCAGTCTACTCTTGAATCTCATCTCTACTACATTATTTCTACCCGCAGTCGTGCCAAATATGTTCTTCGTCCTGCTAAGAATTACTTATTTCATTCGTTCTAAATGCTCAGAACTCTCTTAGATTCTTCCCATTCTGTGGCATCTTGCCATATACATTTCTAATAACTTTAATTCTTCCTCATTCCCACCTCTTCTCCGTTATGTTAGTTCTGTAGTTGTTTGTTTTACATGTAAGGTAAAAAAAAAGTCTTTGTCCAGATTTTCTCCTATAGTTCCATTTTGGACAATCCTTGTTCAGTCCTGCCGCTTTCCCTTCCCCTCTCTGATTTTCTGATGCTTGACATTAACATTTCTTGAAAAAGATGTATTTTCTGCACTGACTAACCTTCATGTTAATAAAGTGTATGGGCCTGACGTAATCCTTCCTGTATTTATATAGAACTGTGCTTCTGTAGTAACAATTTTCCTAGGTAAACTGTTTCGCCTTTGACGTCTAGTGCCTTTCCTTTTTGCTGGAAGGTTGCTCTCACTCAGCCAGTCCCGAAGAATGATCACTGTTCCCAGCCCTCTAACCATCGCCCAGATGCATATATCACGTGTTTCTAAAGATTCTGAATGTACACTGAGCAGAAAAATTATGAAATCCTTTTCTTGTCATAACTTTCCTTCTGACCGACATTCTGGGTTCTTCCAGCAACGCCCCGGTGACGATCATTTCACTTTTCTCTCTGATTCTTTGTACGAGTAATCCTCTTTTGGGGACTCCGTGAAACCTTTTCCATTGCATTTGACATCTCTTCGACCGAAAATGGCACAAATCTTTAATTTACCATCGTACAGTTTCTGTCATTCTATATGTGCCTTCATCGCTGGCTTCTTTTCTGTTTGTAGCTGCTGTTACAGACGGGCACTGTTCCTGTTTTTCTTTTAGATCTGTGAACGTTGATGTCCCTCAAGGTTCTGTCCTGTCACCAGCTCTCACACTTCTTTTTATAAATGACCTTGTTAGCTGCATATCTAGCCCTGTCCACCCACTGGGTTATATCTCCACCCTTCAGATCTCCATCTGCTCCTCACAGCATCCATCGCAGCAATTACTTCATCAGTCACGGGATATGTCTATGACATACTTATTTTCTGACTTGGATCATATTTGTTGTTGTTATTGCTGTTGTTTAAATACAGCCTGTCTGGCTCAGAGGGCCCATCAACTGGAGGCAAGCAAGCGCCATTGAGGGCCGTCCTGTGCAGTGAATTGATGTTCCTTTGTGGTAGAAAGCGCCTAGCCGTAGCAAGGCGCTGGGAATGATACGAGGTTTGGTTTCCCCGGATTTGCATCTCTCCATCCATTTAACAGAGACACCATTGTAGGTTGCACATCGACCCATTAATTAGTTGTATGGTAGTGGTAGGTGGGGGCGCTCACCATCCACTCACTCGATGTAGTGTTGCTCTCGGGTGTCTGCCCTTTCCTTCTTTCCTTCCATTCTCTTCTGTCATTCTTTTCTCCATTCTTTCCTTGTCCTTCTGCCTACGGGTGACTTCACACTCCCTCCTCTGTCTTTCTTTCCTTCTTTCTTTTCACTTCCTTCAGCCTGTGGGTGATTCTACACTGAGTGACAAGCCAAATGGTTTCCTGTGCACCAGGAAACCATTTACTACGCTGGGTGGTGACGATGTAACCAAATTTTGGCGCCTGGTGGTTTAGTGGGTAATTATTGCGCTCCAGTCGTACTGAGCCGGTGAAGGTTTATATCCAAGGGGTGATTGGGATTGACTGCTCATGTAATGCCACTCAGGGATTAGTGAGGCTGGTCACTCATCTTAAATGTCGGGACCAATTGCCTAGCCCCGGACACCTACTCTCCTCATAGGGCAATGTAGGATTGGATGATGGATGGTTACTATCCAGCGTTGTAAATGGTTTCCTGGGATACAGGAGGCCCTCAGGCAATTACTTCTGATTGGGTCACAAAAAGCTTGTTGCTTTTAATGCATCAGAAGCTCAGTTTGTATACATTTCGACCCATGAATGTTTACCACAGGAATGTCCTTTATTACTAAACCTTATACAGCTCAGTCCATCGTCTTCTCACAATATTCTTCGGGTTTCATTTTGTCGGGAATTGTCATGAAAAGTTAACATAATATTGATTTTGCAAAACCTTCTTCTAGGAGATCAGGTGCACTAGGCCAAATACATACTTTTCTTTTCCTCTCATAGCTGTTGAGTGTACAAACGTTGTATTTGCCTCTGTGTGGCACATAACTCTCATGTGCGCACAGGCTTCCAACTTTCAGCTCTTGTACAGTAATACAGGGTGGAGTCAAAAGCTTTTCATCTTATCACCTCACATCCTCTGCATGAATCCCTTCAATCTCTGTATCTTCACTGCACTGTCAGTCTTTATCTTTTACCATCACTCTTTCAATTTGCGCTGCTCTTCTGAACTCTGCTCGTATCCCTCCTCTATCAGGGAAGGTTGTAATTCCATCTGGCAGTGCACGTTCACCCCTTTGCTCCCCAACTCTCTAATACAAGAGTAATAACAGCTAGCAGTCCTCCATGTATGCAGCAATTCAACACTGGATCTGTCTTACTCAATCTGCCGTTCCTACTGCCTATGATCCGTAGTCTTTTAAATGAGACGTGTCCATAGATTTTGGCGCTCTTTATATTATGGGGGGGGCTCAACTTTTACTCTTGGATAGAATTACTTTGCAGGCTTCTTGCCAAGGATTCTTTCGACTTTGCATACATACACACACATAAATACATACATACATACATTTATTCAGGGTATGTATAATATATATATATATATATATATATATATATATATATATATATATATATATATATATATATATATATATATATATATATATATATATATATATATATATATATATATATATATTTATATATATATATATATTTATATATATATATATATATATATATATATATATATATATATATTTTATATATATATATATATAAATATATTTATATATATATATATATATATATATATATATATATATATATATATATATATATATATATATATATATATATATATATATATATATATATATATATATATATATATATATATATATATATATATATATATATATATATATATATATATATATATATATATATATATATATATATATATATATATATATATATATATATATATATATATATATATATATATATATATATATTTATCTATCTATCTATCTCTCTATATATATAGAAATCTATCGAAATCTATCTATCTATCTCTATATATATATATATATTTATCTATCTATATATTTATCTATCTATCTATCTATCTATATATATATATATATATATATATATATATATATATATATATATATATATATATATATATATATTTATATATATTTATATATATATATATATATATATATATATATATATATATATATATATATATATATATATATAAGCCACTTGGTAGAGATACATTGGCTGTATCGTCCCGACTTCGGTCGGGATAGGCCGGTTCTGCAGTGGACACTCAAACGGCTGATGAGATGAGATTATATATATATATATATATATATATATATATATATATATATATATATATATATATATATATATATATATATATATATATATATATATATATATATATATATATATATAATTAGATAGATAAACAGAAGAAACTGAATAAATCACCTGGTGATAAGAGAAAGAGAAAGTGCAGTATACCTCCTTGGGTATGAGAATTAAGAATCTACAACATCTCTCATTACCTCCGCCAAGGAGGTTATGTTTTACCCCACAATGTGTGTTTTTTTTTTTTTGGTCTGTCAGTCTGTTTGTCTGTTAGCAGGATTACTCAAAAAGTTATGAAAGGATATTAGTGAAATCTTGTGGAAGGGTGTGCCATGGTCCAACAAAGAAATGATTAAATTTTGAGCCGGATCCAGATCCGGAATATCCCTCAGAATATCTTCAAAATTTCTCAATGAACTTCAAAGCAGGCCAAGAAAGAAAAAATCTATCTATCTATTTATAGCCCGACGCCCTAATCCCGCAAAGGGTGGCCGCAGGCAAAACGCCTCCATATCGCTCTGTCACCCACCATTTGATTACCCTCCCCCAACTCACCCCCGCCTTCCTCATATAGCCTACCTCTCAACTCCATCCCTCCACTTCATCCTCGGTCTACCCCTCCCTCTCTCTCCCTCCACCTCACCTACATACACCCTCTTAGTCAGTCTTTCATTCTCCTTTCTATTCACATGTCCAAACCACCTCAGTGTATTTCTACTAATCTTCTCAACCACATCCACCCCACAACGTTCCTTCACTTTTTCATTCGTCAACCTGTCCCTCCATGTCACTCCATATGCTCCTCTCAAGTAACTCATTTCCACTGCTCTCACTCTTGACTTGTTCCCCTCTTGCAAGGTCCACGCCTCGCTTCCATACGTCAGGATAGGGATCATAATACTATCATGCAGTGACTTCTTAACTTCCATACTCACCTCCGTATTTCTTCTCACTGCTTTCAGTGAACCAACAATTTATTAAATTTCGGGGCGGATCCGGACCCTATATCCATGGATCCGTATCTGGGATTACTCAAAAAGTTATGAACGGATTTTGATGAAATTTTCTGGGTGGGTGGGCCATAGGCCAAGGAAGAAAAAGATTAATTTGGGGGGCGGATCCGGATCCTGATCCATAGTATCCCCGGGCAATATCTCCAAAAGTTCTCAATGAATTTCAATGAAATTTTGTGGAAAAGTGGGCCATGGACAAAAACGGAATTGATTAAATTTTTGGCCGGATCCAGATTCGGATCTTATATGCACGGATCTAGATCAGGATCCTTTTTAATGGCAATGGCATTGGCGAAGGAATGCGCTCTCTGAGCGCTTTATAGTGTTAATCCTTTAACATGAGGGATGACTTCTTCATTCTTGATCCATCTGTATGACTTTAATTAGTGGTTAATTCATCATTTCAACCGAATGACGTCTTTTTCATGGTATTCTTCTTCGCTGTAGAAGAGAGGTTTCTGTCATGAAGGACTAATAGTCTCCATCAACCCCTTCACTTACTCGCTTTATGCACCACACATCACAACAGAAATACTCCGTCAACCTAACCTTAATAAAAGACCTCTGGGAGCGACCAGGAGAAAAGTTTTTTTTTTTTTTTCCAGTCCAGTGTGATCACGTCCAGATGAGTTTTACGTTGCAACAACAACAGAAACTCCAAGACTACTAGACG
This sequence comes from Coenobita brevimanus, assembly GCF_032717465.1. NCBI lineage: Eukaryota > Metazoa > Arthropoda > Malacostraca > Decapoda > Coenobitidae > Coenobita > Coenobita brevimanus. The sequence continues at coordinate 22,924,824 of NC_137006.1, read as the reverse complement.
TCTCCACTAAGTTGAATAAAAAAGTTTAGAAGTAATAGTAGTAAGGCATGCAGTACGCCACTGGATTCAAAAGATATATAATTCTTGCACTGTTGTTTGGTTCAAAAAAGGAATTTTCTTTGTAGTATGAAAATGTTTGGACCTGGATCAAAATGTTTTTTCATCATGTTTTTGTCAGTTTAGCCGGCCTAACTGTTGCAAGCATCTATTTATCTTGATTATGAGATCAAAGGCTGTATCTGTAATCTTAATGAAATATTAAAGAATATCCATCAAGCCACTCCCAGATGTACTCAACGTTTCGCACATTTGTTTATATCAGCGTTGCACAACTAGCCACGGTCCAATAACACTACTAGACAAATATAAACTTTATACATAGTTCAGAATTGGGAATGAGTGACCTGGGGTAAATTGACGGTGCGGATTACATATATGTTTTTTACTTTTACTCTCTCACGCACATATTTTCTGAATTTTAACTTTGACAATTTTCTTCCACTAGTCAGAAATCAATATGTTCCTATCGCGTGGTTATGCCGGAAATATTTGTTTTAAATCGAAAACTATCAATTGGGATGTAAAAGTGATATGCAGAAACAAAATTAAGTGTATTATCCCACCGCTGTATGTAAATTTCTCCGTAAATACAGGTACAGTACTCATAGTAAGTTTTTTTTTTTTTTTTTTTTTTTTGGTGCTCTGCAACGGTTTCCCGTGTCAGCATCCAACAATAGTCCACCACCACACCAGCGCCAATCCTACCTTGATATCTTTGTTCAATTACCGCAATATCCTGGTGAAAACGTTCACCTAGTTCGTCATTAACACCACCCAAGTTTGCTGGGAAAAGACCGTGATGTCAATGAAGAAAGCGTATTTTAAGGGTCATTCGGTGTGCAAGTTCATGGTGCGCAACGAGAACCTTTTCAACGATTTCCACGTAATCTTCATTGCCATGGCTGCCCAGAGAACCATCACAAATTTTCTTAAGAAACCTTCAAGCCCCAAGTTCGTCTGCCTCGAGGGTTGAGCCAAACTGATTGTCTTTCATTAGGCAACGAATTTGCGGGCCAAAAAAATACCTTCCTTCAATTGGGTCGTTAATTTTAGGGAAGACTTTCTTCAGGTGAGCAAAGCCAGCATCAGTCTTATCCAAGCTTTGGTGAAGTTTTTCACCAAGCCTAGCTTGATGTGAAGAGGCGGAAGTATCATATCTTCCGCTTGGACGAGTGATTTGTCCAATATGTTGTGCATGCAGGCTTCGTAGGAGTTTCGGGGAGACCTCTCACGCTGGATGTAGTGCTGTTGCATATCACAGCTGTCCCATTAACACAAGAAGCAACAGTATTTCGTGAAACCTTATAGCCCAAGCAGCTTGGCTACCACTTTCAAATCACTGCAGAATTTCCATAGGAATTCGTCGTACTCAGTGAAACCGAGGAGTTTATGCATCGATTCGTCCGCTTCCTTCATTTCAAGAGGTAAAACAAGTGATACATATACTGCGTAACATGATCACACTGTGATGGAGAATAACCTTCAGACCTGATTTGTTGGAGTGAATAAAAAGACGCCATTCTTCAGAATCATGAATCTTTTCCAAGGCTTTGAACAGACCTGCGATACTGCTACGGTAGCATACTCCTCCGTCTGACTTGGAAAAAACTTTCCAAATTTTGTTGCCGTTTCTTGAAACTTGTCACCCTTGTGTTTGAATGCAACAAGTTCCATTCTTGCAGTCTCAAAGCAAGTAGTTCTGATTGTTGTTTTGATAAATTTAGGCCACGTATAAGATCGTTAAGCTCGCCTCGGGTGACTAGATTGGGTACTTTGCCAGACTGCTGACATTCGAAGTCAGAATCAGGGGCAGCTGCTCCAGATGCCTATCCATCTCGTCCTTATCTGAAGTCTGGAATACACATTTATTTGTTGGTGGCCTTGGAATGGGAAAGTCCTCCATGTGATTGACCAGTCTTACTGCCGACTGTAAATTTAGATAAACAATACTGTCTTTATTTTTAGAAGAAAATCCCTTAAATTTTGTCTACAAAAGTAGCAATCCGTTGTGTGGTCACTAGGTTCTCTCCACACCATGGGAACTGTGAATGGCATCCCTGTTTTCCTTTCTGCTAGCCACTCGGGAAGAGAGTTGGAACAAGATACGCACCAGCTATGGGGCGCTCATCGTTTGTCTTGGTCACCAATCTGAACGCCAAAATAATATAGATAAGATGTCTCTACAAGGGACGTGATCTTCCGTTTCTACTTCTTTCGTGTGAAACATCCACATGTATAACAAAGAGCATTAGGATCATTTGCATATCCGCGAGACATTGTCACCCCAAAAATCTGATACAAATGTTAAATTAAGCATACTGAAATTACATAAACATACTTTAGGCAGTGGATGTAGACAACTGGCAATGAATATGTTGGATGTTATACAATGCGTATATATATATATATATATATATATATATATATATATATATATATATATATATATATATATATATATATATATATATATATATGTGTGTGTGTGTGTGTGTGTGTGTGTGTGTGTTTAACGAGCACGAATAAAGCTTTGAAAAGAAGGTCCATTGTACCATAGGGATGTGTGTGATGGTAGTGAGTTAAGAAAAATGTACGTACTAGAGCAAAATGAACATCGTATTCGAAATTAGCGCCACATTATTGCCTTGGGATACCCATTTTTGTCCCTGAAATTCTTGTCGAGTAATGTTATTGATTGGTTGTTATTTATGTTTTGTTGAGTAACCTCGGTCTGGCTGGTCGCACAGACCCATCGACCACAGGTAGGCAACCGCCCTTACAGCGCCATTCCATGCAGTGAATCGATGTTCCCTTGCATTAGACAGTGCCTCGCCACAGCAAGGCGCTGGAAAAGTGTTTAGGTTTGGTTCCTGGATGAATCTCTTACTTGCTTCCCTCCAGTCAGTTACGAAGGGCACCGTAATATGCTCCACACCACCCCGTTAATATCGTTACCACCCAGTGTTGCATATGGTTTCCTGGGTTACAGAAAACTATTAGGCTTGTCAGTCAGTATAGAGTCGCTGAAGTGCCAAGAGAAGTAATAAAAGTGACTGGAAGATAGGAAAAATAAATAGAGAGAACAGACACAGAAATGAATGATGCAAGTGAAGGAGGAAATGGGCAACACTGCATTAAGTGCGGGGATGATGGCCGTCATTTACTCCATGTACACAGTATAAAGTAATAAGCTAAATCACTGGTTCACCATCATTTAGGTATCGTGTATTTTTTTTTCTTTGTTTTATCCCTTGACTAATGATTTGAATCAATGGGTTGCCATTTTTTATGACATGTACCGTTCAACATTAACACCTTATTCATTTAAATTAGCCACCACCAGAAAATTTTATTCTGGGTAAGGGTTTCAGACTTGAGTGGTTAGATGCAGACCTCGCTGTTCTCCTCACGAAAGAGGCAACTCTTCATATGCAGGACACATTATTCAAAGGTAGCAGGAATAAAGTAATATAATACCTCCGACTGAATTATAGTCAAGGCGCGTGATTCTGAGGTTGTCATTATCGTGCCCTGGCAACCTACCCGTCAACAGTGCTTCTGATTTCGTGTAGAATATGATACGATTGTGATTCGTTTGTAATATGTTCGTGTTTAATAATATTAGTGTATAATATCTATCTATCTATCTATTGCCAGACACCTCAATCCCGTTTGGGGTGGCCACAAACAAATCGCCTCCAAGTCGCCCTGTCCCCCGCCATTTCACTGCCCTGCTCCCAACTCACACACCCCTCTCTCATATACCTCTCCATCCCATCCCTCCATCTCATCCTCGGCCTCCCCCTCCCTCTTCCCCCCTCCACCTCACTCACATACACTCTCTTCGTCAGTCTTTCACCCTCCATCCTCTCCACATGGCCAAACCACCTCAGTGTGTTCCTCATAAAGCTTCCTATCACATCCACATCCACACCACAACGCTCCTTTATGTCCTTATTCGTCAGCCTGTCTCTTCATGTGACTCCACAGGCTCCTCTTAAATAACTCATTTCCACTGCTCTCACTCTTGACTTGTGTCCTTCCAACAACGTCCAAGCTTCACTTCCATACGTTAGAGTTGGTATCACAATACTGCCATGTAGTAACTTTTTCACTTCCATGCTCACTTCCCTGTTTTTTATCACTGCTTTCAAAGAACCAGCAACCTTTCTTTCCTACTGTACCCTTTCAAGCACTTCACCCTCCAAACCTCCATCCTTACTCATCACACTACCCAAGTACTTAAACGTACTCACATTTTCCAAATCCTCACCATCCAACCTCGCTGTACATTCACTGACTTCACCTTTCTCAAAGACCATCACTTTACTCTTCCCTACATTCACCTTTAGATTCCGTTTCTTACACACTCTCCCAAACTTATCCACCAAGCCTTGCAGCTCCCCTTCGTCTTCATTCAACAACACAGTATCATATGCAAACAACAGTACAGGGAGTTTCCAAACACTATCCTCTCTCACCAGGGCCACTCCAGCATCCACTACCCTACCTTGTACCTCTTTTATTACCCCATCCATGTACAGATTGAACAACCATGGAGACATGACACATCCCTGTTTCAACCCAACTTTCAAAGAGAAAAATTCACTTAGTTCACCATCCACTCACACTGCAGCCTTAGCACCATCGTACATACTCTTCACAGCATTCAACAACTTCCCATCTACTCCATAATTCTTAACACTTTCCACAATCCTTGTCTATCCACCCTGTCATATGCTTTCTCCAAATCCTTGAAAGCTGCATACAACTTCTTTCCCTTCTCTAGAAACTTTTCCACTAAAGATCTAAGAATGAATATCTGATCTACACAACCTCTTCCCTTCCTAAAGCCTCCCTGTTCTTCTCCAACTAATTTCTCTGTTCTCTCTCTCTAACTCTGTCAATAAGTATCCTACCATACACTTTTTCTATTATACTAAGAAGACAAATGCCCCTATGATTACTACACACTTCTTTTTCCCCTTTTCCTTTGTACAAGGGAATAATTATACCTGACTTCCAATCCTCCGGAACTCTACCTTCCTCCCAGGCTAATCTGCACATCTTCCACATCCGTTCTACTACTATCTCTCCCCCATGCTTCAGCATTTCACCACACACTCCATCAATTCCTGGGGCTTTCCCTGATTTAACTTTCTTCATTGCTTCCACAACTTCTATCCTACTGATTTTTTCCTGTCTTCTCACCTCCCTCCTTCTCCCAGCCATTCCCCAGCCACTTATACTCGCATTACTTCCATCCTCTATGTTCAACAATTCCTTAAAGTGTTCTCTCCATCTGCTCACTTTTTCTCCTTTCTCCACTAGTAATCTACCATTTTTATCTTTCACTCCCCTGCTAACTTCACTTCCACCCTGTCTTACTCTTTTCACCTCTTTCCAGAACATTTTCTTACAGTCCCTCCACTTTACACTCAGATTCCTTCCAAATTCTTCATCCACTCTCTTCTTACTCTCTCTTACTAATCTTTTCACCTCTCTCTTTCTTTCTACATATAACTTTCTCTTCTGCCTCTCAACTTCTTCCACGCCCCTATTTCTCATTCATTCATTGTATGCTTTCTTCTTTTGTGCCACAGCCTGTTTCACCTCTTCAGTCCACCACGCTGTTCCTTGCACCCCCCTCCGTCTTCTCTTCCTTCCACACACCACATCACATGCTGCACATATTTCTTCTGTAAATATCCTACACACACCTTCCACGTCTCCCATCTGCTCCAATTCATATTTTCCCAATCGTTCCTCCACTTCTCTCTTATACTCTGTCTTTTTCTCATCCTCTTGTAACCTTTCCACTCTCCTTGCAACTACTCCTTCCTCTCGTCTTTCCCTTCTTCTGTTCCTCCATCTTACTTGAATCCTAATTCTGGCCACCACCAAGTAGTGGTCAGAAAGTCCACTCCTCCAACCTCTATAAGCTCTTGCATCCATTACACATCTTCGCATCCTTTCATCCACACGCACATAATCAATCATTGCCTTCCTTTCATTCAGTTCACCACCCACCCTTCACATCACTCGCCATGTATACCTGTGGACCATTTTATGCCTGAAGAGGATATTGGCTATCACCAATCCCCTCCCAGTACAAATGTCCCCTAACGCACTGCCATTCTCATCTATCTCAGCAGGCACACCCCACTCACCAAATATTCCATCCACCTTCACATTCCCAACTTTACCATTCATATCACCGATCAAAAACACTCTCTCATTCCTTCCAAACTTTTCCATGCACACTTCTACATTTCTCCAGAACTCTTCTCTCACACTTCTAGCACGATCTTGCGTTGGCGCATACACACACACAATCGCCCACATTTGTATTCCAACTTTCAACTTTACCCACACAATCCTTGACCCAACTGATCCATACTGTTATACAGGTGTATAATATACACCTGTATAATAATTGGATTAGTGTATAATGATACGAAATTGGACGCACTGTCGACAGGTACGTTGCTAGGGTACGATAATGACAACCTCAGAGTTGTACGCCGCGACTATAGTTAATTGCACACTAGGTTACTTGCAAATGCAAATAGCCTTTTTCATAGTAGTGCATAACAGCTTTCCACATCCAGCAACCGAACATCATAGATGCTTAGGTGTCTTTCATGTTGATTTATAATAAATAGTAATTAAAAGCTATTGTTTCTTCTCTTTTATGCCAGTATAAATATTTGGATATGATCAAAAGGGAAAAATCGGCTTATTTCATATTTACCGCATGTCCATCACTTTCCTCCCTGATGCATCATATAAATGAAGTCATTTATGGGTAGAGAGACATACATACATAATCTGTCCCAGCCTACAAATATCCATAGGCAATTTGTAGGGATGGCGCCGACGCATCCATAACCCTTAACAAATATGATCCTTCGTAAATTCCAGTCGCCATCCATATGTGTACGCAAAGCAAGTTTTATATAAAGTAGCTAAACCGCAACGCTATCACGTCAAAACACTATCTATCTATCTATCTATTGCCAGACTCCTTAATCCGGCAAAAGATGGCCATAAAAAAATCGCCTTCACATCGCCCCATCCCCCGCCATTTCACTGTCCTGCTCCCGGCTCACCCCCCTACCCTCTCTTATATACCTTTGCACTCCATCCCCCCACCTCATCCTTGGCCTACCCCTCCCTCTCCCCCCTCCACCTCACTCACATACACTTTCCTCGTTCGTCTTTCTCCACCCTCTCCACATACCGAAACCACCTGTGTTTTTCTCCTAAAGCTTTCTTATCACATCCACATCCACAACAGAACTCTCCTTCACTTCCTCATTTATCAGTCAGTCTCTCCATGTAACTCCACGTGCTCCTCTCAGATAACTCATTTCCACTCCTCTCACTCTTGATTGTGTCCCTCCAACGAGGTCCAAGCTTCACTTCCATACGTTAGAGTTGGTATCACATTACTGTCATGCAGTGACTCTTTTACGTCCATGCTCAGTTCTCTATTCCGTATCACTGCCTTCAAAAAAATAGAAACTTCTTTTCCTTGTACCCTTTCAAGCACTTCACCCTCCAAACTTCCATCCTTACTCATCACACTACTCAAGTACTTAAATGCACTCACATTTTCCATTTCATCATCCGTCCTCATTGTTCGTCCATCATCCATCCTCATTGTTTGTCCAGTGACTTCACTCCTTTCGAAGACCATAACTTTACATTTCGCTACAATCACTTTCTGATCCCGTTTCATATACATTCTCCCAAACTCATTCACCAAGCCTGCAGGTAAACACTCTGAATCACAAATGACAAAAATCCGGATTTCTTTACAGTCTTCTTCGTCTTTCTTCTTCTTCTTCTTCTTCTTCTTCTTTTCAGACCTCTCTATCTTTAACATGGAAAAACTGATCTCTTTTCTTTTTCCACAGAGTGGTTACATTTTCCACTCGGTCGGAAACATGGTAGATATAGCCCATAAAAGGTCAACGATAATAGGTCGGGAATAAGTCACCATTACAGTTTTTAACTGATTTAGCTTATCTTGGTAGATACGTAAAGGGTGAGCGAAGGATATATATATATATATATATATATATATATATATATATATATATATATATATATATATATATATATATATATATATAAACTGGATTTAATGTTGATGGAACGATTTGGGGCTTGCCATATATTATAATGTTATGATAACAATAGGACACACGTAAATGTCACTGACCAAAGTCAGCTAAAATACCTTTGATCCAATCTGAAACAAACTTAGCAAAAATGGAATATTTCAAGTTTGAGAACAATAGATCAAATATCAAGGTCACAGAGGTAGGTCAAAGGCTCAGTCATAGACCGATCCCAAGGCGTGGATGTTACGTTATCCCAGTGCTCTTTCTTGTTATTTCCTCCTGAAAATATTTATCTTCTCAAAAGTTACTTTTCGAACTGGAGCGAGTTAGTCTGAGCGTTCGGTAACCCCCTTCACTACTATGATGCACTTAAGTTGATTACTTGCAAAAACTTTCGGAGTTTTCTTAAATATTTCCTTTTATTAATAAGAAAAACAACTATAAATATTTTTTCATACAGTGTATCACGATGATGAGATGGCAGTGAGTTAAAAACCACCGGAACAAGATTGAGGAAGTAAAACGACATGTAATCCCATCCCTTCTGTTTCTGTACCCCAGTGAGTGACACTGTGGTGTAGCATAAATCTACCCAAGTGCCATGGTAAAGGTATAACTATTAACCTACCATGCAGTATACAACAGTAACTAGAAAGCACTCAGAGAGCACATACAGTACCTCTGCCAAACCATTGCCATTAAAAAGGATCCAGATCCGTGGATATAGGATCCGGATCCGGACCTGCTCCCAAATTTAATCAATTCTTTCTTTGGCCATCGCCCACCTTTCCACAAAATTTCCTTGAAATTTATTGAGAACTTTTGGAAATATCGTGCAGGATACCCCAGATTCTGGATCCAGATCTAGCACAAAATATAATTTTTTCCACCCTTTCACAAAATTTCATCAAAATCCTTCCATAGATTTTTGAGTGATCCTGCCGGTAGACAGACAGACAGACAGACGGATGGACAAACAAACAAACAAACGCAGGGTAAAGTATAATCTCCTTAGCAGAATTAATAATACTGAAATATGAAGGGATGGGATAATAGTACTGTACCTGTTTTACTATCTCGATTTTGGTCTGTTATTGGTGCACCACTATCGCATCTCCATACATTTTACCATTATTATTATTTTTTTTTTACCTTCGCCAAATACGTTATGTTTTACCCGGCGTTTGTTTGTCTGTTAGCAGGATTACTCAAAACGTTGTGAATGTATTTTGATTAAATTTTGCAGAAAAGGTGGGACATGGGCCTAAGAAGAAATTATTAAATTTGGGGGCAGATCCGGATCCGGAATAGCGCGCACAATATCAAGAAAAGTTTTCAGTGAATTTCAATGTAATTTTGTAGACATGTGGGCCATGCATCAAGAAATAATTGATTAAATTTTGGGTTGGAATCGGATCCGGATCAGGATCCTATATCCACAGATCCGGACCCGGGATTACTCAAGAAGTTATGAACGGATTTTGATGATATTTTGTGGAAGGGTGGGACACGGATCAATGAAGATATAATTAAATTTGGGGGCGGATCCTGATCCGGAGTATCCTGCACATTATCTCCAAAATTCCTCAGTGAATTTCAGTTAAAGTTTGTGGACAGGTGGGCCGTGGACCAAGAAAGAATGAATTAAATGTGGGGGCAGATCCGGATCCTTTATCCACGAATCCGGATCCGGATCCTATATCCACGAATCTAGATCCGGATCCGGATCCTTCTTAATGGCAAGGGCATTGGCGGATGTATGCACTCTTTGAGTGCATTCTACTCTGAATACTTATCATCCAGTGAAGGAGAATGAAATGTATGAGATGAAATGTCAGGTAAGTTTTTGTACCTTGCCATACATGCATGAGCCACAGATTCGTTTTCCAAATGGAACAGGAGAATTTCCTAACATTTTATCCTAAGGGATTTATTACCTCCGCCTAAGAGGTTATGTTTTAGCCTGCATTGGTTTTTTTGTATGTCTGGTAGCAAGATTACTCATAACGTTATGAACGGACGGGCCATGGGCCAAGAAATAATTGATAAAATTTGGGAATGGGTCTGGTTCCTGAAGCGAGATTACTTAAGAAGTTATGAACAGATTTTGGTGAAGTTTTGTGGAAGTGTGGGCCATGGGCCAAGAGAGAAATGTTAAAATTTTCGGGTGGATGCGGATCTGGGGTATCCCGCACATTATATCCAAAATTTCTCACTTAATTTCAATGAGATTGTGTGAAAAGGTGGGCCATGGACCAAGAAAGAATTGATTAACTTTTGGGGCGGATCCAGATCCTATATCCACTGAACCGGATCGTTTTTTCTTAGCAACGGCGTTGGCGGAGGTATGCTCTCTCTGATTACTTTCTAGTTTTGTGTGTTATACTTTAATCATCATTCTTATTCCCGAAATCATATTCAAAGGCGGTCCGCGGCTAAACCAGAGTATATTTTTCCAACCCTCTGACACCCGACAGCACTTCCATATATTACACTCAACGTTGTCTGTCTCATCTCTCCCTGAGTGCGAACCCCTAAGTAGGTCGATTCACGTGTGGTGAGGGGAATGGGAAGTCGTTGTAATATTAGGGAGATGTGGGGTATGGGGGAGGTAAGGAGGATTACGGGCTATGGTGCTTGAGGAGAGCAGTTAGAGAACTTGAATAGGAACTTACCTACGCCAAAATACTTAGTACACATAGGAAAACGTAAGAAAAAGCGTATACGAATGAGGATAATCGAAATGTATTTTACCAGTTTACAACAGAACAGGTTAGTCCAGCTCAATGTAAATTCTCATTACACACACACACACACACACACACACATGCAGAGGCGGACAGACAGTCATGTCTCCATCACTACACAAATACCCGTCCCCGCCCCAGAGAGGCTTGGGGACTGGTACTGCTTTCACTCGGTGACTGGCGGGGACGGGTTTGCTGTGCCTTGGTACCTCTTCTTGTCAAAGCATTATATAATATGCATTACTTTCATCCCTATGATTTTCTCCTGAACATAGAAACACAATGGAAAAAACAACTTGGTGTAAGATCAAGGTGGTTTAATGGTTTAATATTCTAAAATACTCTACGAGAATGGATGAGTTTCTGGCACGCAATTATTGCTCCAGGAAAGGTTTAGCTCATGTTATTTATACATGAAAATAATCTGCAAATTGTTTATTGTTCTTTTCATTCGTTTAATTAGAAAGGAAATCAAATTATTACTTTCATATATGATAACCATACATTTACCACTCGAATTAGATTGTTGTTCGTGGTGCCACAGCAGGTTGGCATAGTGAACAGTGACAGCTAATCTGTAATCAATAAGTCATTTTTCTGGTAGGGTGTAAAATAAAGTTCTAATTTAGAGGGTAGTCATTTATTCCAATTTGTCGATAGGCTTACACAAGCTCAAATCATTCGAAAATCATGCCAATAATGGACATCACAGAAGAATGACGGGGATCGGAGTTAAAAAAGATTATGGTGGATGAAACTGATAATGAAAAATTATAGTGCTTAAAGCACAGCTGAGGTTCCACATAAAATTTTAAACATCATGTTAGGAACATTATAATACGTATTTTCACTGAACTATATTATGAAAGATACCTTAGAATAATAGCACATAGTACATAAATTATGTTCATAGCCGGTAATGTCTCGGTTTCAGAAATGAGATAACACAGAAGCAACAGCAGATCAAACCCGATCTGTCCGATCTAAGAAGATTCATAACCACGCGAAACCACTTACTCCTGCAGGACTGGCCCATTCAGCGAACCAGTGTTCATTTAAGTGGACAGTGAAAACTGTGGAGGTTTGGTTACTGAGTGGACGAGGCATTTGTGTCTTTCCACCCAGTTAACAGTAGTACAGATGTGGCTCTGCATCACCCTGTTATTTGCATATATGGTTACCATCCAACATGGTAAATAGTTTCTTGGATTACGGGAGAACCACTATGTTTGTCACTGACTATAGAGCCATCAAGGGAAGATGCACGCAGTACTAATTCAGATGGGTGAATTTTGGTCGCCACCACCCACCACCTAAGCTGCTGTTTAGTAACCTCGGAATGTTGGCTGCGGAGACCCATTAGCCACAGGAAAGCAACTGCCCTGCAGGGATATCTCGTGCAGTGAACTCATGTTTCCTTGCAGTGTCGAGGAGTGGATAAGAGTGGAGGTATGGTTCCCGAATGAATGCGGCATTTGCGTCTCGGCACCCAGTTCTCAAGGGTACCATAAAAATTTAGAGTGAAGGATGGTACATTATATCGTCAATATCATATGCTTGCCTAGTAAATATAAGATCTACTACTGATGGATCATCAATTCCTCTTTTTCTGGTGTTGTCCTTTACATGTGTTTGGAAAAACTCCTACACAAGATCCAGGAACTTTTCGTCCCAACAGCTTTCATGGCTTCTTACATCTAGAGTATTCAGATATATATATATATATATATATATATATATATATATATATATATATATATATATATATATATATATATATATATATATGTATTGGAATTACCAGTTAATATAATTCATTCAGATTTCTTCTCCATTCTGTGTAATAATGCTCTTAAACTCTGAATTGTACTTTCTGTCAGGTCTTCATATTCGCCTTTTTCCCAAGTATTTGTTCTGGGTGGCACGTATAAATTTGCCACGATTACTTTCCCTTCAGATGTATTAATCTCTACTGCAATCAGTTTTACATGTGAGGGTATAACTATATGTTACTTTGACCTGTAGATTTTTCTTTGTTAATATTATATTTCCTCCTCCTTTTTCTTTTCTTTTTTTTTAGTTCCTGTCTCTTCTCCATATATTGTATGCCTCTAAGTTCAGGGTATCGTTTGATATCCTTTGTGTTAATTTTGTTTCAGTTAGGCAAATAATATTTCGTTCCTTTTCTTTGGTATAATCTATCATCTCTAATAATTTAGGTACCATTTCATTTACATTTGAGTACATCAACTTAATCATCATATTTACGCACATACCATAGTTTGCGTCTATTTCCATCCTTCATTTTTTTTCTTGCTGGTTATGGACCACTTCCGTACCTACAATCCAATTACTTTGTAAAAAAAAATACTCTCCTCTTCCTCTGAACGTCCCTCTTTCTTTGGTTTGGATCCTCCCTCTTCTCCTTTTTTGTGTTCCAAGTTGGTCTTGAATTAAGCATCTTTTTATCCACACTTTTTGAAATTCCTCTTTTTCCATGAGTTTTTTGGCATTTTTAAAAATATTTCCTCTGCAGTGTTTGCACTTTGGAGTGTTACTTTCAGAGGCCTTGACTTACTTCTCTTATTATTCCTTAGCCTTTTATGCTCTTTTATATCTTTATTACAGACATCTTCTGATACCTGCTGCAGTATGTTCATTATATTTTCCATCTCCTTTTTGTCCTTTGAGAGTCTT
>NC_137006.1:22776188-22906188 GCF_032717465.1 Coenobita brevimanus | reverse complement strand
AAGGATTTTTAAAATGTATGATGTGAACGTTAATGATGATGGTGATCGTAATAACACAGACGTGATGATAATAATGTATATGATGATGATGATGATGGCGATAATGATATTAATGGACATTATCCACAATCTCGTAGAGGAAAACACAAATCAGGAGAAACAATTTATAGTGCCCAGGATACACACACACACACACACACACACACACACACACACACACATATATATATATATATATATATATATATATATATATATATATATATATATATATATATATATATATATATATATATATATATATATATATATATGCAGATACTTCACTTCACCGTAAAGATATGTATGCAATCAAACCACAGGAGAAATGAAAGGACCGACAGTGAGTACTTTCGTATATTACATCTTCAGACAGAGTGAGACAGAAACGTAAAGGGTAGAGGTGTTTTATGCACACCCGCAGCAGGTAGTGGCACACAGAACAAAGGATGACCTGAATTTTTACCTGCGGCTTAACTTATGGTCACCTGCAGAAGGAAGTGGAACACAACAAAGGATGACCTGAATCTAAAATGGGTGATGGGTGATAGGTACCTTTCTTTTTTCTTCCTTAGAGATGCACGTGACAAAGGAGGAGGGAGTAGGAGGGGAGGAAATGGGAGGGGGAAGGAGGAGGGGAGGAGGGGAAAGGGGAAGTGGAGAGGGGGGAGGGAGGGGGAAGGAGGAGGGGAGGAGGGGAAGGGGGAGGTGGAGAGGGGGGAGGGAGGAGGGGATAAATACTGCTGCTTAACTTAGGACCTAGAGGATTAATGCTTGGTGTGTCCCACACAGGTGTGACTACACCACCAGGAGATGACAGGGAACAATCACGTGTTAGTCTGGGAGATACTGCTTTAAAATTAATTCAGTTAACAATTTATCACACTTAAAATGACCATAGCTCATGTTTACATTCTTTTCATATGTGCCAGAAATTTGACAAGATTCTATTACATTTCTTTCATCTAAGCTTTTTGATCTTGCTAGAATCTTGGAGCCTGTCCAGTCAATATGGTGATCACTGGATGCTTTGTGCTGAAATAAACCACTACTCTGTTGGGCTGTCCTTACACTGTATTTATGTTGTGAGATTCTAGTTTCCAAATCTTTTCCAGATTGTCCTATGTAAAATTTGTTACAGCTTTTACACGAGATTTTGTAAACAACGCCTGAATTACTGAAAGGGCTGTTCGTGATGAGGGTTTTTTGATGGTGTTCTCATATTTGAATACTACTTGTACATTGAGTTTCCTCATTATGTGAACAACATCAAGAAAATTTTCATGGAAGGGGAGGACAAGGGTTCTTTGAATATTCTGGCGTTCTGGCTTATTGAAGGGAAAGCTAATAAGCCAGATCGCCAGAATATTCAAAGAACCCTTGTCCTCCCCTTCCATGAAAATTTTCTTGATGTTGTTCACATACTAAGGAAACGTAATGTACAAGTAGTTTTCAAATATGAGAACATCATCAAAAAACCCTCATCAAGAACAGCCCTTTCAGTAATTCAGGCGTTGTTTACAAAATCCCGTGTAAAAGCAGTAACAAATTTTACATAGGACAATCTGGAAAAGATTTGGAAACTAGAATCTCACAACATAAATACAGTGTAAGGACAGCCCAACAGAGTAGTGGTTTATTTCAGCACAAAGCATCCAGTGATCACCATATTGACTGGACAGGCTCCAAGATTCTAGCAAGATCAAAAAGCTTAGATGAAAGAAATGTAATAGAATCTTGTCAAATTTCTGGCACATATGAAAAGAATGTAAACATGAGCTATGGTCATTTTAAGTGTGATAAATTGTTAACTGAATTAATTTTAAAGCAGTATCCCCCAGACTAACACGTGATTGTTCCCTGTCATCTCCTGGTGGTGTAGTCACACCTGTGTGGGACACACCAAGCATTAATCCTCTAGGTCTTAAGTTAAGCAGCAGTATTTATCCCCTCCTCCCTCCCCCCCTCTCCACTTCCCCCATCCCTTCCTCCCCTCCCGCCACTCTCCCCCTCCCCTTTCCTCCCCTCCTACTCCCTCCTTCTTTGTCACGTGCATCCCTAAGGAAGAAAAAAGAATGGTACGTATCACCCATCACTCATTTTTAGATTCAGGTCACCATTTGTTGTGTTCCACTCCCTTCTGCAGATGACCATAAGTTAAGCCGCAGGTAAAAATTAAGGTCATCATCTGTTCTGTGTGCCACTACTTGCTGCGGGTGTGCAAAAAAGACCTCTACCCTTTACGTTTCTGTCTCTCTCTGTCTGAAGATGTAATATATGAAAGTACTCACTGTCGCTCCTTTCATTTCTCCTGTGGTTAATTTGCATATATATATATATATATATATATATATATATAGATATATATATATATTTATATATATATATATTCGTACATATGGATAATGATATTTATATATATCACAATAGAGCCCTGCGGCCCTATCGGACCGTTAAGCACTTGCCCAAATTAGAACCGTCCCTGAAGAGCAGCCACCACCACTACCATCATCACAGCTGTCATCAGCACCACCAACATTACCACAGCTACCACCACCATCACCACCATCACAGCTACCACCACCACCACCATCATAGCTACCAACAGCATCATCACCACAGTTACCACCACCACCACCACCACCCCAACTACCACAGCTACCGCCACCACCACAGATACCACCACCACCAGGCCCACCACCACATCTACCACCACCATCACCCCCACCACCACAACTACCACCACCACCACCACCATTTTCTGCTGCACGAAATAATCTGTTCATAGGATCAGCGAACTAACAGACATCACAGTGTAGATCTAACCTCCCCCCCCATCACAGTGTAGATCTATGTCACGGGGTTTTTAAAATAAAGCAATATTAAAGGACAATTCTCAATAATACTGAAGAGCAGGGACAATGACTGTCTTGCTAAATCAAGCAATGATTACTTTATGCCGGCTTGCTTCGCCGATTCTCTCAGAACGAGAATTTATAAACTTTCTCAACAGTACATACCAGAGACTAATTACTCACAATTGCTGTTTATTGGTACTGTTAGCCTCTGGAGAAAGTGAATTCACCCCTGACAATAAATAACTAATACTATTAATGATATCAGGTTCTTGCTGATGCGTTAACTCCTAGAAGGCACAGCGGATTTTAAGCTTAATACAACAAGACTGGACTAAGTATCAGTTATGAATAGCAAAGTGTTTATGCAAGCTAGGAGCTATAAGGGAAATAAGCTTAATTATGGAGAAATGAAACACGAGTTTACATTAAGCTCAAAGAAAAAGAACTGTTAAATTTATTGATTACAAAGGAATAAATTTAACGTTATATTTCAAAGTGAATTCAAAATAAAGAGATCGCACTCACTCGCTCACTCAGAAGCTAACCTCTTAAACCTAGGAAAATATGAAAAGGAAATACTGGTCAATGTAGCGTATCACCAAGGAAGGGTGGGAGCCTGGAGAACTCTAGTCTAGTGGAGTCTGGGTGCTAGAAGACCTCTCTCACTCTCACTACTGGAGCACAGAACCACGCTCCGTCGCGACATATAAAGGACTCATTCAAATACGATGTGTGGGGTAGGATGCCCAGGCCAGCTGGAAGAAGGCGTGACCACCGGTTGAGGCAAGCAGGGGTGAACAATATAGAAACAATAATATCGCTCAGTAGAGCACTTAATGACGTGCATTAGAACGGTCACTTTTGAACAGTGACGAATGTTTTGAAAAAGTATACCATCGAAATGGAGAGAGAAACGGTTAACTGAACGATACACAGTGAGTTTTCCACTAAAGTTCGTGGTTTCTCACAAAAGGAAAATGTCATGAGTTTGATTCGTGACATTACACCCCTTAAAAATGAAATTTTTTCCTTATGGGAAAAAAATTTGTGGATATATATATATATATATATATATATATATATGTATATATATATATATATATGTACACATCCCAACTCAGTCACACAAGATTCACACTGTGGTGTGTGTGCTATCCTGCTACAGGAGAAAATCACTATCGCCAATGGGCGTAAAAACCTCGTATTTACGTTAATAGAGGCAAGCTTAAGGGAAAAATCTCCGTGACGGTGGTAAAAATCCTGTACTCAGGTCAAACTGAGCGAAAGTTCGCTACATTTACACTGACAACTAATTGTTGTATAGCGTGGTGTATGTAATACACGGTGTAGGTGTGACAGTTGTAGTGTAACTGTACCTACGTGTAAAATGATAGTATATATTAATAATATGGCGACAACGAAGGCAGAGAAGAGGCGGCAGCATGCGGCAGACGATCAGCTGGCCCGCACAGCAAAACTGCTACACCCATTGCTGTACCTGCAAAATCAATTAAGGTGGAGCATCAAAAGTGTCAATGAGACAAAAATTCTTATTAAATTACAATTACTCTTTCTGCCTAGCAATCAGTACATGCTACGAAAGGTACGCTTTAGCTGAAAAATTCGAGTGACAGCCTAAGCTTCATACGTTCGAGGTCGCCATTAATTTATTAGGTACATTATTAACCAGGAAACGTAGTCCCTGGACGCCGTTGGTCTCGAGGACTCGTGTAGTTTACTGGTTAAACTTAACTCTACACTTACGATTAGTGTCAGCAAGTTGAGAATCCCTATGCAAACTTGGGCTCGTGTGTCCTCAGACACAGCCTCGGAGTGCACAAGGGTCCTCAACTTCTGCCTTAACCTAGTGCCTATATTAATATCGGGGAGCTGAGAATCCTTATGCAAACTCAGGCTCGTGTGTCCGCAGACACAGACTCGGGTCGCCTCTGCGGGGTTCTCTCTCGAACTTCCCCCTTAACCTACAGTACTTATTAATATCGGGGAGCTGAGAATCCTTGTGCAAACTCGGGCTCGTGTGTCCGCAGACACAGCCTCAGACTGCACACGGGTCCTCAAACTTCCCCCCTTTAGCCTAGAGTACACATGTATATACAATATCGGGGCAGCTGAGAATCCTTACGCAAATTCGGGCTCGTATGTCCTCAGACACAGCCTCGGGTCGCCTCTGCAGGTTCTCGAACTTTCCTCCCTTAAACTACGGTACATATGTATGTACAGGACCTGGACATGATGTGTCCTGTGGGCCCAATGGGCGAGACATCAGGTCTGCACCCACTTCACCACTACCCTGTCTCTCAACTGCTTCAGAGATTATGGGTGTGAGTTCAAACGGCGCAGGAAGGACATGTCCCTGATTAGTGGTACTTTGACACACACTGCAGGAACACACAAAACTATCTGTCTCGTCCCATCCCTGGCCAGAAAAAGTCAGCTCAGATACAGCCCTGGGTCTTCCTTTAGCCCATGTGACCTCCTGAGGCTGAACATGACCCTATTCTAACACTGCTAGGTGGTACTTGGCGGGAACGACAAACTGCAGTCGAACCTCGCCCTCGGGTGTTCGTGACTCATGGTAGAGCCGTCCTTGTTTACGAAGGAACTTGGCTCGACCTCCCCGTGAATACTTTATCACTCTACCCTTTTGTTTCTTTCACACAGCAGCAAGTGTCGGGTCAGAATGTTGTTCTTGAACAACAATTTGGCTACACATCAGATCTTGCGGCGATTCAATGGTCACTGGGGTGACACAATCTGGAGCCTCAGTCATGGCTCGTGTTACTGTAGCCAAAGTCTGAGTAGCGTCATCTTCAGTGCAACTATCCTTGACACCGGGAATATTGCCTATGATAAGGTCAAATAAAGGTTCTGGCATGACAACTGCGAGTGTCGTACCAGTGTAAAATGGAGATGCCACCTGGATACATGCCTCAGGGAACAATCTCACTGATCCATCTATAAGGTTAGCTTGGATCTGTCGACCTGTGTACTGCTCAGGCCGAACTAGACTCTGCTTGACAGAGCAACCTGAGGACCCATTGTCTCTCAGGACCTTCACAGGGATGTCTCCCACAAACCCTGGCTGAACAAGGAAGGCACTGTCACCTGTGGAAGGGCCTGTGGAGGAAGCAGCTAGCCACTCATGAGGCTGCTGAATTGATGTGGCAAACATGGTGCCCTGAGAATTAGATACTTGAGGGGTCGTACTCACTGCCTGTGGAGATGGAACATTGGCCATCTGTGGAGGGGTGTTCACTGTCGCTGTGGGACTAGTGAACTGTGGGGGAGTACCCGTACTGCGAGGGACGACACCACCGTGCTGCTGCTGAGGAATGAAGGCTGCGTTCACCTCCTGCCTCCTATTCACTTGAGCTGGTGGTGAAAAAGACAGTCCCGACGGTCGGTTGTGTGGCTGATACTGCTGCTGGTTAGGGTACCTGTTGTACCTCTTCCACTCAGGTTTCTGAGTGTTTTGCCCCTGATCCTTCCTCTGCGGTTTTGGACCTTGGCCATTATACTGAGAAGGGCCTTGTTGGTGGGATTCACTCTGAGACGGTTTCCCAGATTTATCAGCTTTACTGTTCCAGGTATGCTGCTTGCGAGTTTGATACCCTTATGCAGTAAAGAATGCGTCAGCCTTCTTCACCATTTGGCTGGCATCTCTTACCTGGCAGATCTTAAGTTGAGTCATAAGTTCAGTAGGCCACAACTTTTCTAGCTGTGTGTGCAGCATAAGGTCAATTATCCCCTCACGTGTGGAAGGAGTTTCATCTTTTTCCATCCACTCACCTAAGTAAGCAGTGAGACGGTCAAGGAACTGATCAGCTGTCTCCTTGTCATGGAGCCGAGCTCACATGAACTGAACTTTGGCGTTGTCTGCTGTGAGACCATACGCCTTAATGAGTGCAGCATTCATCATCTCATACGTGAGATTGTCTCCACGAATTCTGTGGAGAATATCGAGGGCAGGGCCCTCAAACAGGCTAAGAAACTGAAGCCGCTTAGTTGCATCATCCAGCTGGTAAAGTTGAGCCATGTCTTCAAAACGAGCTATGTATGGCTCGATTCGCTCACCATCTTTGTATGGGGGAAGCTTTATGTGTGGGGTCGCCATAACATGTGCAGGGAGAACGTCGTGGAGCTTGGACCAACTGCACCAGACGTGTCTGAAGCCAAGGAATCTCGCTTGAGCTTCAGCACTTCAAATTCATGTTTTTCGCGTGCTTCTCGTTCAGCACGTTCGTGTTCTCGTTCTCTCTCTCGTTCCTCACGCTGTTCTCGCTCGTGTTCTAAGTCAAGTTCGCGCTGTTTTCACTCGTGTTCGCGCTGTTCTCGCTCGTATTCGCCCTGTTCTCGCTCGTATTCGCGCTGAATCTTACGCTCTTCACGGGCATCATTCTCGCGCTGGTGCTCCCGATTATGCCGTGAGAGTATGTACTCTTTAATTTCCTGAGGATCGGTAAGCCCCATGTCTTTGGCTTCCTGTTAAAATACGGTGGTAGCCATGATGCTAATTTACTAAGCAAGCCAAAACTGAGTACTGACTGCTGCTTCGCAAACGAATGCTAATAAACACAAGTAAAGAATACAGACACAAGCTAGTGATAACCAGTCTTATCTAGTTAACTGGCAAAGAATAAAGCAAGAATGCAAATGACTGGGAAGACTCAGTAATTAACGCAAAGGGTACGGCGACTTCCCAGGAGTGAATAAAATCGTCTGGCGTTACCAAGAATAAAGTACTAAATAGAGTTAAGTACTCTATGGATTAATAAAGCAGAAATTCACTTGCTAAACTAACGGTAAACACCAGTAAGCTTGTCCCTATAAACTTTAATGATAAATACTTAAATATGAACGAGTGAGTATTATTTCGTGAATAGCTTTAGAGCTAGGAGTTAATATCCTGGAATGAGGTCGCCAATTGTCACGGGGTTTTTAATTTAAATGCAATATTAAATGATAATGTTCAATAATACTGAAGAGCAGGGACAATGATTGTCTTGCTAAATCAAGCAATGATTACTTTATGCCGGCTTGCTTCGCCGATACTCTCAGAACAAGAATTTATAAACTTTCTCAACAGCACACAGCAGAGACTAATTACTCACAATTGCTGTTTATTGGTACTGTTAGCCTCTGGAGAAAGTGAATTCACCCCTGACAATAAATAACTAATACTATTAATGATATCAGGTTCTTGCTGATGCGTTAACTCCTAGAAGGCACAACGGATTTTAAGCTTAATACAACAAGACAGGCCTCAGTACCAGTTATGAATAGCAAAGCGTTTATGCAAGCTAGGAGCTATAAGGGAAATAAGCTTAATTATGGAGAAATGAAACACGAGTTAACATTACATTAAGCTCAAAGAAAAAGAACTGATAAATTTATTGATTACAAAGGAATAAATTTAACGTTACTTTTCAAAGTGAATTCAAAATAAAGAGATCGCACTCACTCGCTCACTCAGAAGCTAACCTCTTAAACCCAGGAAAATATGAAAAGGAAATACTGGTCAATGTAGCGTATCACCAAGGAAGGGTGGGAGCTTGGAGAACTCTAGTTTAGTGGAGTCTAGGTGCTAGAAGACCTCTCTCACTCTCACTACTGGAGCACAGAACCACACTCCGTCACGACATATAAAGGACTCATTCAAATACGATGTGTGGGGTAGGATGCCCAGGCCAGCCGGAAGAAGGCGTGGCCAATGGTTGAGGCAAGCAGGGGCGAACAATATAGAAACAATGATATCGCTCAGTAGAGCACTTAATGACGTGCATTAGCCACTACACCGCGGGCATGTTTACCAATGTTTTGCGTGTCCCGTGGGGTTATTCGGGCTCCGACAGACTTTGTAAAAATATTTGCTAAAAATCAGTTATTAGTCCTAGAATATTAAAATTATATATGCTTATGGCACACACCTTCAGCTTTCTCCTGGAATGTTTGTTGAGCCTTCGTCTGTTACCGTAGGACTTGTGGAGACCTCTGAAGTTGGGTAACAAAGTCTCCACTTTACACTTCCCAACAACCCGTAATATGATTACCACAGCCAGATATTAAGACTATAAACACTACTCTATGATTTTCAAGTAGTGTGGGATCCATACTCCAAAAAAAAAACCCACTGTGAAAGCACTGGAAATTATGAGCGCGTCTGATCGTCGCACTTGCGCTAGTTCGCTCTTGGTACTCTGTCATTTATTATTCATAAAACCCCTCACACTTTATATTTCTGTTACTATATCACACTTATATATATCTGGAGTTTTTATCCCTAAGTTTCCTTCAGTAGTATTAGTTTATTGTCACTAAAGTCATTCAATTTTTCATTCAGTAAAATACGTAGAGAGCCACGGATTCACTTTCACTGTTATAACATAAAGTATTTGTACTCATATTCTTATATTACTGATTACTTACATTACTATTTACATTTTC
This sequence comes from Coenobita brevimanus, assembly GCF_032717465.1. Taxonomy (NCBI): domain Eukaryota; kingdom Metazoa; phylum Arthropoda; class Malacostraca; order Decapoda; family Coenobitidae; genus Coenobita; species Coenobita brevimanus. The sequence continues at coordinate 22,896,826 of NC_137006.1, read as the reverse complement.
TATTCTATTTTCAATATTTACCCTTCTATTTTACTTACACTATGTTATTCACTGTCACTTTCAGTAAGATAAAACTATTATACACTGTTCAATCATATGTACTGAACATCCATTGCTTTCACTTGCTGTTTACACATTATTTACACATTATTCTCCTTTCACACTTGCACTGTTAGAACTGCTTCTGGCTGTGGTAATCAAAGAAGCAGGTAACACAGAGGGGAACCTGGCACTCAGCGCACTGCCAAGAGGTGCGTTTGTGCTCAGGTGTGCGGCGGGTGGTATGTGCACACACCTGACACCTGCGAATTGCAGCCTTCCTTTTCCCTGTGGCAGGCATTAGCTCCAGTCTGTGCTGATCCATATACGTCCTCTGCTGAAGTCGGTCGGGAAGTGTTACTGGATGGCGCCTTGGAGTTGCTGCTGTCACCCTACCATATCTTTCCAGCAGCTGCTGGACACAAGTCCTGGCGAACAACCTCAGGGAGAAGGACTTGGGTGGCTTGACCTTCATCTTGTACAGGATGAAGGCATTCAGCATCGTCATATCTATGAGATGCAGAAAAACTTTCCTGTACCACCTAGTATTCTTCCTGAGGCAGTTGATCTCACCAATCATCATGTCGGACTTGTCCACCAGCCGCATGTTGATATTGTACTCCAACACAGCATCAGGTTTCATCACAGGTTCGCCTGTCCTACGGTCGACCTTCCCACTGTCTGTCATCTCCCCCTTATTTACGGTGGTGAGCATGTGCACGACCCTCTTGTCATGCCACTGTATTGTCAGCATCTTCTCAGACTTGCGTAGGTGCACGTCTCCTCGCTGCGAGGTTCCTGCCTCTGTGAATTTAGGGAAGTGGGCACGATTACTTTTGACAGTGCTGCAGGAGCCAATGCCGTGCTCAGAAAGGTATTTGGCAAGTTTCGGTGCTGTATAGTAGTTGTCTGTATACAGCACATGATTCCCACCAAAATACTTTTCAAGGAGCACTTTCACTACACAGCCTGAGAAGCCAAGGGGGTGTGTTTTATCCAGATCGACAGTGCTGGCTGAATAAATGATGAAGTCAAGGATGTACCCCGTCTTACAGTCACACAGTACAAAGAACCTTATTCCAAACCGATGGCGTTTGCTTGGAATGTACTGAACAAACCGAAGACGTCCTCTGAACAAAACCAAGGATTCGTCAATGACAACCTTCTGAAAGGGGTGGAAGAATGACATAAACTTATCCTTCATTCTTCTCAGAATCTCCCGGATCTTCCAGAGTGGGTCGGTTTGGGAAGGTACATCGTTGTCGGCAAAGTGCAGGTTTCCCATGAAGTTCTGGACGCGATCTCTGGCCATGTACTTATTGAAGGTGGGTGAGGGTAGTACGGGGTCCATGGACCAGTATTCTTCCAACTCATGCTTCTTGGAGTGTGGCATGAGAAGCTTGAGGGCAAAGAACACATACAGCTCCTGCACTCCCAGCATGGACCACTGTTGCATCTTGGCTGCACCTGTACCACTTGCAGCACGTTGTGATTCATACCTGTTGGTCTCATCACATATGTGCTGCATGACTTCATCATCTAGGAAGGCCAAAAGGTAGTCCACACACTCAGCATTATCGTCAATAGTGAAGGCAGGCTGAACTCCTGAGGAGCTCTCATCAAACACTAAATGTTCAGGCACAAAATCGGACCCTTTCGTCCACGCGAAGGCATCCAGGATTCCCTGTCGTGACGGTGTAGGGTGGGTGGTGGTGGTGGTGGTGGATGGCTGTGAGGCAGATTTATCAGGTTCAAGGTCACTCGCACTGACCCTGGGTTGCCGTACAGCACTAGCAGCCCTTACCCTACTACCAACTCTACTTTTACAAGTCCTGGATTTACCTCTTCCTCTACGGCCTGCCTTCACTGTTGATGCTGGTGGTGACTCCGACGATGAAGACTCCGGAGATAACTCAGCCGACGATGAGGAAGAAATGAGTGAAGTGGGGCTTGGGGAACGGGGAGGTGAATCAACTCGGGACTCATGGCGGGCTGGGTCACACAGGGGCATTGTTCTGGGGCTAACACGCCACCTTTTCACTCCCTTCCCAAATCCCTTGCCTTGCTGCACTAATGGCTCCTTTCCCTTGGATCTAGAGACTACTTCCGACACTGAAGCACTCGTACTAGCACTTTCTGGCACAATTACCTCACCCGGCTCATCACACGATTCACCCGAATCGTCAAAATCACTATACATCATCACCATGGACAATTCTGCTAGTTCACGTGCCACTGCAGAGTCACTAAGTCCTTTCTTGCTTCCCTCACTACTTTTCTTGGGGGTAGAGGTCACGGGGCCCTTTGCAATGGGCGCAGAAGCGGCAGAAATGGCGGGGCGCGAGTGCGACATGGTTTGACCACAGCGGAGGACAAGGAACTATATGCCGCGACTTATCTGAGAAGGCAAGGGTTGACAGTGACACTGAGGCTGACTGCTGCTAACTTACATGCTAATTTTTTATAGGCAGAAAATCTCAGCAATACATAAAGAAATAGGTAGTTCCAGGTGAATGTAAATGTCACTTAGGCTTCTCCCTTCCTTTCTGATATATATTTTTATTACAGACATCGATTACAAGGCATAATTCAAAGGGGAAATTACCGTGGTAATGTAGCGAATGAATGCACGTGAGGTGTTGTCAGGTGATAATTAGCCAATTCCTGGTGTATAACAATATCACTTACCTTTTTTTTTTTTGGTATATATTATTTTGTATAAGTATAGGGCATAGGGCTTATTTCAATGGATGAAATCTGTGGAAAAATCCAGGGGAAATTTGCGTAGCGCAGCGTGGCGTGGGAGGTGAGAGGACAGGGTAATGGAGGGCAGGTAGGGAGAGGAGTCACGAAGGGGGTAAAATCGCTAAAATGTCAACAATGGATGGGAGTACAGATGAGATTTGGAGTGCTGACTAGTGTTGGACATTGGCAGTACTGATAGATGATACAAGCCACCACTTGAGAGCCCAGGATAATTCAAAATAACACAGAATCACAAAAGTGACGCCCTGCGGTATGATCCATTGTGGCCGAGCATCACAAAAGTGATGCCCCGCGGTTAAGGTGTTAGAACGGTCACTTTTGAACAGTGACGAATGTTTTGAAAAAACTATACCATTGAAAAGGAGAGAGAAACGGTTAACTGAACGATACACAGTGAGTTTTCCACTAAAGTTCGTGGTTTCTCACAAAAGGAAAATGTCGCGAGTTTGATTCGTGACAATATAACCCCCCCAACCCCCTCTCTCTCTGGAAAGACGTATGAAACCGTGAAAATGCCGCACTGCCTCTCCATGTGTGTGTATTGAAAAAACATTGGGAAGAATAACTAGGGGTCATAACACCCATTCAGAAACTATCAATCATCATCAAAGTGAAACTAACCCATCAGAGAATTAATCCCATCCATCCTGTCAAGTTTCATCAGAATCCTCCAGTTTTGGCTGCATTCCACACACACACACACACACACACACACACACGCGCGCGCATCTGTTTAGGTTTTGAAGGGTTTCCGTGATGAAGCGGGTCGTTACCTTTACCCTTGAGCAAAGGGATGAGTGTGTGCATGTGTGAAGGGTCACAGCCTTGTCCTTGGATCTGACAATATGAGGTCTCAGATCCCTTCCTGGAGGCTAAAACGTTGACGATCACCACGATCATCACGTGATCCTGACCGATCGGTGAATTACCCACACGTGCGCACGCAAAGCTGTAAACATAACACCGTCGACTTGCGAGCACGGGGGAAAAGATATCACATTACGTATTCTTTTATTTCAACCTTGGTCCTGTTGTTCTTGGCACAGTGTCTTCCGTACCTACTCGTACATTATTAAAATAATGTTTTTATTATTATTATTATTATTTTATGAGAGGTCGTGATTAGGAATACTACATAAAGTCTGCCTGCTTAACATGTTAGGTCAGGTCAGGTCAGGTCAGATGCTGTCACGTAAAATGTCATCTAAGGTTCCACAGTTCGTGATGATTGTGATAATCTCATACATCTGTGCTCACTGAGTGAGAGCCGGTCTTTTGTTCTGAGTGTCTATTGTGTGTGTGTGTGTATGTGTGTGTGTGTGTGTGTGTGTGTGTGTGTGTGTGTGTGTGTGTGTGTGTGTGTGTGTGTGTTTGAATATCTGAAAGTTTATTATTCGATTTTAATCAAACATGTTGCTAGAATTGAGGGACAACAATTGGGGAAACCGATCGTGTTATAGAATAATGGGTCAAAAGTCAAGTCGCAGTGGTAGGTCAGGTGTTGACCTAACGAAATCAACTAAAGTAATTTTCATCCAGTTCACATAAAGCTGGGAGAAGGGCTGAGGATAATTAAAGAATGAAGCAATACAATAGGGGAAAAATCAATGAAACATCAAGGCTACACGACATGGTAAAATTTCGACCCAAATGTGTGTTTGGTAACAAAGTATCTAAAAACAGTGTTGTATCAGTTTTAATCTGACTTAGTAGTTTCAGCGAAAGAGTTAATCCTTGGTTTTTAGAACATTAAATCAAGCGTCAACGTCACCGGCCAGACAAAGCTTAATCAGTTTTCATTAATTTTAGATAAAACTTTCTAAAAGAGATGTATAAAGCTAGAATCAAAAGATTCAATTTTGAGGACAATCATTTAAATATCAAGGTCACAGGGAGAGGTTAGTGGCCATGGTCAAGGGGCAAGATCGATACAATCATTTCTGACCAGATTGAAAGTAATGTTGGTGTCTTAAATAAAGGTCAGGCAATAACGAAAGTATTTATTTTTCTTAGCAATCAGTCACGGGCCAAGGTCAAAAAGCAAGGTCAAAGTTCGAAACTTGTGTATATGTGTGAACAAGATAACTAAAACAGTTTTGATCCTTGATCAAGATCAATGCCCAGTGGGGGATTACCCAAGAGGTTCATCTATTGTTTTTAAAATTAACAGGCCAAGATAACATAACAAGGTCAACTTAAATTTGTTTTTCCAGAGCAGAATGAATTTCGTCAAAAGTTCTGGTTAAAACAATAAAGAGTGGGAATCGATTTTGAAAACAGTTGGTCATGGGTGAATGTACAGGAAAAGGTCAAGGGTCAAAGTCACATGTCAAAGTCAACTCAAACAGTTTGATCTGATCTAAACCAAAGCAGATAAAAGTGTTCAAGGTTAGCAGAAATAGTCTATTCTGAGGGTAATATGTCGAAGGTAGAGGTCACAAGAGAAGGTCATATATTCTGCATTTAGTCCAGTTTGTGGGCGCGGGTGTTGCACGCTCTGAGCTCTCTCTCTCTCTCTCTCTCTCTCTCTCTCTCTCTCTCTCTCTCTCTCTCTCTCTCTCTCTCTCTCTCTCTCTCTCTCAAGACACTTGTTAATGTTGTCCCTTTTTGGCTGAAGAAGTGTCTTGTTACTTTATTTCCAAACTATTTTCATACATTTAGTACCGACTTTTGCTACTTCCATATTGATAGATAGATAGCTGGATAAATATAGCGTGACAAGTATTTGTTAATTCATCACTTTTTCCTGAGGACGTCCCACGTGTTTTAATCGTGTTGTTATGCGGACAAAATTGCTCAGCCTAGTGAAGATATAGTCGCCTGGTTTTATTGGATGGAACTGTACACCCTCCCACAACTAATTCTTGGCTGAATGAAGTTCACTGAGCCTTAATTATGAGGTATGAAGACGTCCCTTTGATTGTAATGGTCGTTTATTTTCACTCATAGCACTGGCCAACACCCAAAATTAAATACTACCGCGCTTCCATGAAATCAAGACTTACCTGAGATCGCTGATTGGAGAGAAACTAATATTGCCTGATTTAACGCTAGAGAAACAAACATATAGTTTACCAACGGACATATACTGCCTGATACCTACTTTACCTTCAGTGCAACCAATATTCTTAATTTTAACAGTATTGAAATTCTTGGTGATTCACTTAACACTACCCTCAGTTGGACTTCTCAGGTTAGATCATTTGCTATAATCACCTCAAAGAAACCTGGATTATTGTAATGAGTCTGTACTTCTTCCCTGATGAGCAGTACACTATAATTTACAAGAATCAGGTGAGCTCTCAACTCGTATATTTGTAACCCCTGTGGAGTAGATGTGGAGATGTTGCACTAAAACAACTGGACAACATTCAAGACAAGTATTTAAGAATAATTAATACCTCATCAATAAGAAATGAACTACCTCTCCTGCAAGAAAGAAAGAGAGTTGCCTCCCGTACCTTATTTCAGAGATGCTTTTATGGCAAATGAGCAGATGAAGTTGCATCCATTGTGCCCCCTCTCAACGGCATCCCCTTTACTATATGGGTATCTGGTAGCCCTGATGACTTCACCGTCGCACTGCCATATTGCAGAGTAAGCCTATAAGAAGACCTTTATTCCCTAAACAGCTTCTTTTTTGGAATTCGTCTCCCTTAATTAGTTTTCCCCCAAGCTTCAGGCCACAGCAGTTCAAGCCCAACTGTTGCAGAATTAGTATGGATGGAGGACACCTGTAACCTGGTGAATGGATTGTTTTTTGTTTGTTTATCGTTCCTCTATTCATATTCTGTATTAAAAAAAAAATCCCAGTGAAGGGAGTAAGTGGCCCTCTCAACGTCCCTGATACCATTACATCACGTGATCAAAGGAAATTCCTGCCGCCTCCGAGGGAATGAAATCAACACGGCCACAGCATATGACATTCCCCATCAATGTCGCTTTTCACAGCAAGACCTTTAGGATAACTGAAACACAGTACGTCAGGGATATATATAGTTTTAGTTGTTTGGTAATCTCTGTCTCTGTCTCTTTCTCTGTCTGTCTGTCTGTCTGTCTGTCTGTCTCTTTGGGGGGAGGGAGGGGGAAGTGATTTAGTGCTTGCCGTATGTGTGTGTGTGTGTGTGTGAGAGAGAGAGAGAGAGAGAGAGAGAGAGAGAGAGAGAGAGATCTGTGTTGCACTTATATGTCTGTCTGTGCATCTACATTAATCTCGAACTGAAAGAGAAGTTAAATTGATTATCAAACAATGAGTTACTTTACATCTGTTACTAATTTCATCACATGATCTTGGACATGACTTGGCAACCTCTCTTGGTGAAGAAGAAGAGGAAGAAGATGATGATGAGAAAGAAGAGGGGGAAGAGGAGGAGGAGGAGGAGGAGGAGGAGGAGGAGGAGGAGGGGAAATTGATGGAAGGCGTGCTTGCCTAGCTTAAGCTTATCTTCAACCCATAGATATCATAGCACTGGCCTCGTCTGTAACAAAATGCCTTGAATGGGCCACTAGTCTGTTGCTGTTTGTTCTCCTTTGTGCTCCTTTTTATAGGTATGAGTAAATGAACACAAATATACCGTGATTTACTTATTCTACCGTACCTGTAATCATTTATCTATCCACTTCTATATGGCTCCTTATTCCCCCCCCCTCTCTCTCTCTCTCAGAACTGTCAGAACATGAAATTCTCTTTAAACAGATACAGATCCCTTTTTCTTCTGAACAGGGTCACAGTCAGTTATGTTCTGTATTGTTGTAGGAGAGACCGGGTCAAGTTGTTACATGTCCAAGTTGTTACATCCTCCATATCACCATGCTAAGTCAGTTGGTGAGGGAGTGGTCGTCGCAATGTTAGGCAGCTTTTAAACAGATGTGGGGCCAGCAGGTGCAACTCGAAGGCATTGATTGAATACGAACAGAGGTAATAAACTTTTTTGTTTTTTGTTTACTATCAACATTTTTTTTTTTTTTTTTTCTGTTCAAAGTTATTTCGATATATATGTGTCACTTCTTCATGCAGCTGAGTCATTAGGTGCGTTGTACCATTATGTAAAAAGAAATATTTAGAAAAGGCTCATGGTCAAGGTGTTATTTTTTTTTTTATGTGAATTGGCCAAGTGTACAGAAAACCAGTGTTGAGGTTTGTTTTTATGGGTTACTTTATACAGTATCAATTTATCTCTTCGAGATCAAATGTTAGAAATTGTCTCAGTATTATCATTTATTACTTAAACTATTTATTTATCTATCGGCAAAAGCCTTAATCCCGTCATAAAGGGTGGCCACAAACTGGAATTAGTAGTGGATAAGAGTGTGGTGTATTGGGGACAACAGTCAAACAAGTTGTAGACAATCATTTAAAACTGTTTCCGATTAATACAGTGTAATGTAAAAGTAACATATTGGTTACTGAGCTGTGTTGGTAATGGCGATATTTTCGTATGTCTATGTACAGTAGTTAGAATCTGTGTTTAGCTGTTAGTTTATCCATCCATCTGTGTATCTGTCTGTCTATGTATCTATGTCTGCTGCAAAGTACCTATTTATTCATTCATCTATCTATCTACGTATATAAAACAATCAGTCAATCTGAGTATATCAGTTAATTTATCAATACCTTTATCTATATCTATACCCCTGTCGTTCCATTAGTAATGTAAATTGAACAAGAGAGTGACTGTATGATAATAGTAGTTGCACCAACGAGTGATTCAGTTAATGGCAGGGATTGTGACAGAGTGACTGAAAGAAAAATCTATCTATCTATCTATCTATAGCCCGACGCCCTAATCCCGCAAAGGGTGGCCGCAGACAAAACGCCTCCAAGTCACTCTGTCACCCACCATTTGACTCCCCTCCCCCCAACTCACCCCCCCTCCCTCATATACCTCTCAACTCCATCCCTCCACCTCATCCTCGGTCTACCCCTCCCTCTCCCTCCCTCCACCTCACCCACATACACCCTCTTAGTCAGTCTTTCACTCTCCATCCTCTCCACATGTCCAAACCACCTCAGTGTATTTCTCCTAATCTTTTCAACCACATCCACATCTACCCCACAACGTTCCTTCACTTCTTCATTCGTCAACCTGTCCCTCCATGTCACTCCACATGCTCCTCTCAAGTAACTCATTTCCACTGCTCTCACTCTTGACTTGTTCCCCTCTTGCAAGGTCCACGCCTCGCTTCCATACGTCAGGGTAGGGATCACAATACCATCATGCAGAGACTTCTTAACTTCCATACTCACCTCCCTATTTCTCATCACTGCTTTCAGTGTGCCAACAACCTTCCTTCCCTGCTGTACCCTTTCACGTACTTCATCCCCCAAAGTTCCATCCTTACTCATCACACTACCCAAGTACTTGGATGCACTCACATTCTCTATATCCTCACCATCCAACCTCACTGCACACTCTGTGACTTCATTCCTCTCAAACACCATAACTTTACTTTTGTTTACATTAACTTTCAGCTTCCTCCTCCTACACACTGTCCCAAATTCATTCACCAAACCTTGCAACTCCCATTCATCTTCACTCAACAATACTGTATCATCAGCAAACAGCAACACCGGAAGCTTCCAAATCTCACCCTCATTCATTAGGGCCACCCCCACATCCACTGCCCTACCTTGTACCTCCTTTACGACCCCATCCATATATATATTAAACAGCCATGGAGACATTACACACCCCTGTTTCAGTCCCACATTGAGATCAAAGAACTCACTCAGCTCACCATCCACTCGCACCGTAGCCCTAGCTCCCTCGTACATACTCCTCACAGCACTCAACAATTTCCCCTCCACTCCATATATTCTTAATACCTTCCACATACTTTTCCTATCTATTCTGTCATAAGCTTTCTCCAAGTCCATGAAGGCAGCGTACACTTTCCTTCCCTTCTCTAGATACTTCTCCACTAAACATCTTAGAACAAATATCTGATCTACACACCCTTTTCCCTTCCTAAATCCCCCTTGTTCTTCTCCAACTAGCTCCTCTGTCATATGCCTAACCCTATCAATGAGTATTCTACCATATATTTTACCAGTCACACTAAGAAGGCAAATACCCCTATGGTTACCACATACTTCTCTCTCCCCTTTTCCTTTGTACAGAGGAACAATTATACCTGATTTCCAGTCCTCTGGAACCCTTCCCTCTTCCCAAGCCAATCTACACAACTTCCTTATCCACTCCACAACAATCTCACCCACATACCTAAGCATTTCACCACACACTCCATCAATTCCTGGGGCCTTTCCCAGCTTAATCTTCATCGCTTCCACTACTTCCGACCTACTGATCTCTTCCTCCCTCCTCTCATCTCTTCTTCTCCCAGCCATTCCCCAACCACTTATACTCACACTGCTCTCACTCTCTACATTCAACAAATCCTCAAAGTGCTCCTTCCATCTCCTCAGTTTCTCTCTCTTCTCCACCAACAATCTATTATTCCTATCTTTCACTCCCCTACTATTTCCCCTTTCACACTGCCTTACTTTCTTTACCTCCTTCCAAAACAATGTAACTTAAGTTTACTACCACTGCATCCAATTTGCACATACCCTGTATTGGCATGTTAATGATATCATGATTAATATGCGTATATTAGAGTTCTGCTATATATACGTACTATTGCGGTCAGGAGTTCTTAGCCACCCTCGTCCAGCCAACCCGTGTATGTGGCAGCATCGCATTCACGAGCACAGAAGTTGCCTTCGGTGCATTTCTGTCGAAAAATATCCCTTCAGCTTTGGGCTTGTACTAATGGATAAAGCAAACATAATATTTACACTGAAGGTTTGACTTTGATATCACGAATGTATCATACTGATTATTTAATAACTTGTTTCTCGTATAGAGCCAAGCAAGTGATAAATATGTATATTTGGTTCCACTCCATGACGTCCTGTAGGTTTGAACCAGCGAACACAGAGTGAACAAGTTCGAAACATTTATTTGTTAACAGGAGAGAGAGAGAGAGAGAGAGAGAGAGAGAGAGAGAGTAGCGGGTGCCTGTGAATTTTAGAGGAATGAGGTGGAGAAATGAGGTGCTCAACACAGTTAAACAGGGATTTTTCCTTTCGTTTCGTTTGGCTTTCTATGCCTAAATGACTAAATGAAGGTAAATTATGAAATATAATAAGTGGATGACGAAGTGGTAATAGGGTCTGGCTAATTATTGTTTGGTCCAAGGTGTGCAGTGGTAAGCCTAATTCCAGGCAACGATTGCTGTTAAAAGTTGGATATTTTAAGTCCTATTTATTTTAAATAGCTCTATGTATGTTTACAGTACGTGTATGCCCCTATGGACCTATTTTCACCCCATGAATATTTTTAGTAATGGACATTTTCACCACTCGGAGCACAATCATCCATGGATCTATTTTCCTTAATGACTTTTTTTTTTTTTTTTTTTTAAGACGCCTACTTTTCTACGTAACCTATTTTCCCATGAACTAATTTTCCCCATTGATGTATTTCCTCCCCACGGACCAATTTCTCCGTCGACCTTGAATCTCTCCATGGATACAAGTTTCCTACATGGTCGTATACCCATGGATGAATTTTTCATAAATGATCCTATTTTCCCCATAAACCTGTTATCCGACGTGGTTATATCACCCACTGATGAATGCAGTTGAAACACAGACCTCTTAACCAACAGACGTATTGCACGATGGACCTGTTGTAACCCACTGTATATATATATATATACACCTACTTCAGCATAATTCCAGAATAATATCCCCTGTGGACCGATTTTCCGGACACTAAACTCTTCCCAACTCGGACATTAACTCATATCACCTAGTCCCAGTGGCCTGTTTTCCCACAATCCGTCCATCCACCTACACACCCACCCATCAACGCACATACCCACAACCTTAATACAGTATGTCTCAAAAGTAGGACGACACAAACCCGTCTCTTGCCTTGTCCTACTAGTAGCCCCACCACCCACCTCACTTAAGGGGAGACAGTTCATTTTTTTGGTTGAAAATGAAATTATGCATCAATTTACATGAAATTTTACTGGATAATAGCTATATTTGGCAAAACTAATCCCTGAGCTTTATTTGTAAATGATTAATTTAATCACTGATATTTTAAAGATTATATGTTTACTCACTTAGGAGCAGTAGTCAGTGAAAGTTAGGTTAAATATATTAAGATTTTACTGAATATTTTTTTCTTTTCTTCATGTATCATCTTGAAACTTTCTACATGCTTAAGTAGGTATCATAGCTATTATCCAGTAAAGTTTCATGTAGATTGATGCATAATTTCATTTTCAACCAAAAAAATGAAGTCATCCCTTAAACAATGCACGAACCCCACTCCACCCCACTTAACCAGCCCAACAACCCTTTCCCCTCCCTCTCGCCCACCCACTCCACCTAATCCGCCTGTGAAACAACCAGCCTACACTAACCAATCCACCCACCCAGTCACCAACCGATCAACCCGCATACCATGCTCCACAAGTCAGATGACTCTCAATTCAACACACACACACACACACACACACACACACACACACACACACACACACACACACACACACACAGGCGGGGTGGATTTCCTTACACGAAAGATAAGTCTCACCGCTTAACTCAGTCTGTCGGTAGAAAATAGTACTGGGTACTCTTTACAGGGAGTTTGCCAGGCCGTAGATAAGGGGCTTCATTCCGGCCACATACACATGATTTTATGCTATACGAGTAAATAACGTGCTCGAGCTAAACAGGGAATTTTTCCTTTGGCTGACGAAGGAGTTTAATCCCAGGATAAAGTCTCGTCGGACATAATGAAAGATGGGTTTTATTCTGGGTAACGCCAGTTGACTTTGTCAAATAATTTGGCAGGCCGCGTAACTTCTGTTAAATGCCGTATGTTCGCATTTTTTTCTCTCTCTCTGGTGGTTGGCACCTGGTGATTTTTGGTAAACTCATGAGTATTTTTCTCATTAACTGGATATCTCTCTCTGGACAGAGAGGGAAATCACTTTCTTAAGCACAGTTTTTTGTTAAACTAACAACATTTATCTCTCAATTCATTACTTCAACGAAAACAATCCTAAAAAAAATCTATCACAAAGCAATACAAGTTCTAGTGACTGATGGAAGAAATATTCACACTGTGGCCTGTTTTCAATGGATCACAGAAATCCAGGGTTTCTCATCCCTTGCATTTCCCTGTGCCAGTCTGCCTCCAACTCATTATTCCAAAATTCACAGGCGCCCACCATACACGCTCTCTCTCTCTCTCTCTCTCTCTCTCTCTCTCTCTCTCTCTCTCTCTCTCTCTCTCTCTCTCTCTCTCTCTCTCTCTCTCTCTCTCTCTCTCTCTCTCTCTTTCTCTCCTGTTAACAAATGAATGTTTCGAACTTGTTCACTCTGTGTTCGCTGGTTCAAACCTATAGGAAGTCGTGGAGTGGAACCAAATATATATATTTGTCACTTGCTTGGCTCTATACGAGAAACAAGTTATTAAATAATCATTAAGATATATTCGTATTATCAGAGTCAAACCTTCAAGGTAAATAGTACTATTGCTTTATCCATTAGTACAAGCCCAAAGCTGAAGGGATATTTCTCGACAGAAATGCATCGAAGGCAACTTCTGTGCTCGTGAATGCGACGCTGCTACATTCACGGGTTGGCTGGACGAGGGTGGCTAAGAACTCCTGTCCGCAATAGTATATATATATATAATGGGAAAGCAGTTGGAGTTGATGTGATGTATGCAAAGATGCTTAAGTATAGTGGAGAGAGTGGAATAAAGTGCTTGTTGGAGATGTGTAAGAAGGCAATGGTGAGTGAAACTGTGCCTGCAGAGTAGAAAAAGGCTGTGATTGTACCCCTGTACAAAAATAAAGGTGAGCGAAGTGAGTGAGTGCAAGAAATATCGCGGCATAAGTTTACTGAGTGTGGTAGGGAAGGTATATGGAAGAATTATTACAGAGAAAGTAAGAGAGATATCCGAAATCCTAGTGAGTGATGAACAGGGTGGCTTTTGGAGTGGCAGAGGATGTGTGGATCATGTATTTGCAGTGAGACAGGTAACAGAGAAGGCTTGTGAGAAGGACCATAAGGTGTTTATGGCATTCATGGATCTGGAAAAAGCATACGACGAAGTAGACAGAGAGGGACTGTGGAAAGTTTTGCGCATATTATGGTGTAGATGGTAAGCTGCTAGGTGCTGTCAAGAGTTTTTATGATGGTAGCGAAGCATGTGTAAGGGTTAATGGGCATCTAAGTGAATTGTTCACGATCGGTGTGGGCGTGCGACAAGGTTGTGTGATGTCCCCATGGTTGTTCAATATATATATGGATGGGGTGATGAAAAAAGTAAAAACACAAGTAATGGAGAGAGAGATGGCCTTGGTAATGAGTGGTGATGGATGGAATATCTCAAATTTGCTGTATGCTGATGATGCAGTACTGCTTGCAAGTACCGGACATGAACTTGATAGGCTAATGCAGAGTTTTGCTGATGTCTGTGAGCGTCGTGCCTTGAGAGTAAATGTAGAAAAAAGTAAAGTGGTGGTTGTTGAGAGAGAAAGTGAATCCCAGTGTGATGTTATAGTGAATGGAGAGAGACTGGAATTGGCGAGAGATTTCAAGTACCTGGGTACAGTAATAGAACAGAGAGGAAAGTGTGCAAAAGAAGTTGAAAGTAAAGTGACACAAGGAAGAAAGGTAGCTAGTGCAATGAAGGCCTTGATAAGAAACAGAGACTTGAGTGTTGGAGCTGCACGAGGCTTACATGAAGGAGTGTTAGTGCCAACTTTAACATATGGATGTAAGACTACGGTGGTATGAAAATGAAGTCAGGAGTAAGAGCAGTGGAGATGAGACTGCTGAGGAATGTATGTCGAGTACAGAGGGTGGATAGGATTTTTTTTTTGTTTTAATAACAGAACGGAGGAAGGAAAAACAAATGAGTAAAAAAAAAAACAATCCATACACCAGATTTCTGGCGTCCTCCGTTCATAAAATATCTGTAACAGTTAGACTTGAACAGCTGTGGGTTGAAATTTGGAGGGAAACAACTCTGGGGAAGCGAATTCCAGAGAGATGCAGTTCAGGGAATGAAAGAATTCTGATAGGCAGAAGTTCTGCAATATGGATGAGTGACATTCCAGTCATGAGCGCTACCAGATGCCCATGTAGCACGAGGGAAGGCATGGAGAGGTGGCACCATGGACGCAACTTCATCTGAGCATTTGCCAAAAAAATATCTGTAAAATAATGCAAGGGAGGCAACATTCCTTCTTACTTGCAAGGGAGGTAGTTTATATGTAATGACAGGGTTGTTAATGATTCTAACAGCTTTGTTCTGAATTTTGTCTAGTTGTCTTAATGCAACCTCTCAACAACCATTCCACAAGGGTGAGCAACATTCAAGCTGAGAGCGCACATGACTCTTAGAAATTATAGCCAACTGCTCATCTGCAAAGAAGTTACGGACTCTGTACAATTATCCAAGTTTCTTTGAGGCGGTTTTAGCAAGTGATCTGACATGAGAGGTCCAGCTGAGGGCACTGTTAAGTGAGACACCAAGAATTTCAATACTTTTGGAGATGGGAATATTAGTAGCACTGAAGGTAATGTACGAATTTGGCAATATCTGTCCATTAGTAAACTGTATATATTTAGTTTTACTAGCATTAAAAGAGACATGGTTGTTTTGTCCCCATTCAATGATCGTAGATAGATCTTGATTTATGGAGATGGCTGTACTGAGCTAAGAGGTAGAGATATTAGACGAAATGTGATTCATGAATGATGTGGTGTGAGGAAGTCAGTGGACACCAGACTCAAAGAGAGTGTACTGAGCTGGTATGGTCGTGTGGAGTGAATGGATAACAATAGAGTGGTGAAAAAGGTATACCTGAGTAAATTTGAAGGAGGGAGGATGCGAGGTATGGCAAGGAGAAGGTGGAGAGATATGGTGGATGAATGTGTGAGGAGGAGACATTTAGAAGTCGGTGAGGCTAGGAAACTGACAAGAGATCAAGCTGGCTGGATGAATGTTGTGAGAAGTGCATGATCAGGGATTTGGCACCCTTTTTTAACCTCCTCGTGCAAGATGATGCACCGCAGGTCATTAGCCTTGCACTTTGAAGTGTAACCGATGACTCAACATGATGCAACTTCACTATAAATGGTCGTAAAACCTATTCCTGTGGATGGATTGCGTCAAATTTGGTTGAGTCAAAGCTTAGGGTTGCCAGGCCCAGGGGAAATATATGGCAACAACCGGGAGCTTATTGGAAGGGTTAGTGGCTTATATTTAGCTCAGTACTGTCCCATCAGTCAGGCTGGAAGGGTGTGTGAGCGAGCAGTTGGTCATTAATCAGTACCTTAAGTGTGTATAATGATATTGTGTTGTATATAGTGCAGTGTGCTTGTGAAGAATGTTTATAAGTGTTTTTCATATATATTTTCAGAGAGCCAGATTTGAAAATCTCTAACCGATTTTTATCGTTCCTTTCCTAATGTTACATTACACTAAACCTGAAAAATGTCTCACAAGGGCTTATCTGAGAAAGATTACATGAAATACTTATTCAGTGGAAGTGAGAGTGAAGAAAGCAGTAAAAGTGAAATGGATAGTGAATATGTAGAGGAGGAGAGAGTGAGGAGCAGGAGAGAGAGAGGGTGAAATATGACCCTACGAGTGATAAAGGCAAACCTGTGGTCAAGGCCGCTGTGATAAGCACTGTAGAGAGTGGTAGTAGCACCATCACTACCACAATTCCTTTCACCACTGCCACCACTGGTCCTTTCACCACTGCCACGACTGGTGCTACTACAAGTCCTACTGCCATCACTCAGATGACATTTTTCACCTTTCCAGAGACCACCATACTGATGAAAGCATACAGCAGTAAATCACATCACAAACACACACACACACACACACACACACACACACACACACACACACACACACACACACACACACACACACATACATACACACACACACACACGCAAAGACACACAGACACTCACACACACACACACACACACACACACACACACACACACACACACACACACACACACACACACACACACACACACACACACAAGCAAGTGGTCCTGATGAAATTTCATGTTGGGTATTACGAGAATGTGCAAAGGAGTTATGTAGACCATTATTTTTAATTTTCAAGAAATCCTTGAGTCAAGGTAAACAACCTGATATTTGGAAAAAAGCAAATATTGTCCGCTTATTCAAGAAAGGAAATAGACAAAATCCACTCAACTACCGACCAGTATCACTGACCAGTGTTGTAAGCAAGGTATTAGAAAAACTTATAAGAAAAGCTTGCGTAAATCATCTAGAAGAACACAGTATGATATCAGAAAGACAGTTTGGTTTCAGAAAAGGAAAATCATGTGTTACTAATCTGTTGAGCTACTATGACAGAGTAACAAACACAATACAGGAAAGGGAAGGATGGGTGGACAGTATCTCTTTAGATTTCAAGAAAGCTTTTGACACAGTACCACACCAAAGACTTTTATGGAAACTGTACCATCAAGGAGGAATTCGAGGCAAACTGTTTTGTTGGATGCTAGACTTTCTCATAAAAAGAGAAATGAGGACAGTACTAAGAGGAAACTACTCATCATGGAAAGAAGTGACTAGTGGAGTACCACAGGGTTCAGTGCTGGCACCAATCATGTTTTTAGTGTATATAAATGATATAAACAGTAACACTGGAAATGAGAGCTATCTGAATGTGTTTGCAGATGATGCGAAAATACAAAGGAGAATTACTAACACAGACTCTTGTAAAGAGCTACAAGAAGAATTAAATAAACTTCATGAATGAAGTAGTACATGGCAAATGGAATTCAATGTGGACAATTGTCATGTAATCAAGTTTGGTAAAAGTGGAAAAAGACCTGATTGGGATTATAAGTTAGGAAATAAAACCTTATACACATCAGAAAGAGAGAAAGACCTAGGTGTGATTATCAATAACAGACTATCTCCGGCTGACCACATCAGCGAGAAGGTACGGAACATGTATACACTGCTTGCAAATATGAGAATAGCATTCACATACATAAATGAAGACATGCTAAGAAGGATAATAACATCATTCATTAGACCAACCCTGGAATATGCATCAGTAGTCTGGAGTCCTCATCTCAAAAAGCACATAGACAAGATTGAAAAAGTCCAAAGGGCCGCTACAAGATGGATACCAAGCTTAAGGGACCTAAGCTACGAAGAAAGACTAAATAAACTGAATCTACCAACACTACAGGAGAGAAGGAAAAGAGGTGACATGATAATGCTATATAAATGCATATCAGGAAAGGAGAAAATAGACATAAATGATTACTTAACATATGGAGAAGCATCAGCAAGAGGACACTGCAAAAAATTGCATAAGAAGAGAGGTGATAAAGACGTAAGGAAATTCAGTTTCCCAAACAGAGCAATTGATCAATGGAATGCACTACCGAATGAAATAGTGTGTGCCAAAACAATTCACAAATTTAAGGATATGTACGATAAATATGGTTTAAGACACGGGACAGTACGAGCTTGACTAATTCCTGTAAAGATACAATTAGGTAAGAACAATTAGGTAAGAACACACACACACACACACACATACACACACACACACACACACACACACACACACACACACACACACACACGCAGAGACACACAGACACTCACACACACACACACACACACACACACACACACACACACACACACACACACACACACACACACACACACACACACAGACACTCACACACACACACACACACACACACACACACACACACACACACACACACACACACACACACACTCACACATCACAAATACTCACACACACACCCAGGCTGTGATCGTACCTGTCCTTCTCTCTGCAACGCCATCTCCTCTCAAGAAACACTAGAACACTGCTAGAGGACGTGAGTAACCACCATAATTGTCTAGTTTTTATACTATTGTATTGTATGGTATAAAATGTGTATTTACTATATATTTTTCATAGGGATAATGTGGTGCATTTCATTGCTATTCTCTCAGTCATTTTACTCGTAAAGTATAGGTCACATAAAAAATCTGAAGAAAGCTTGATGAAGCTGATGATTTCCTATGCATACTTTTGTAATGCAAAGTAACATATGTATGAAAATTAATGGGGAAAAGTTACAAAAGACGAACGTACTCAGACTATGGGCCTAAGCGTACGTGCCGTCACAGCGCAAACCGTGCGCAACCCATCGTAATTTTTCAAAATTCATTTTCTCCATAACAATGGTTATAACACTGTGAATTATATCATGAGCTTCCTTAACCTTTGGGCTACAAAACTGGATAGAATTTACATATATGTTTGTTACAGTTTCACTAATAACATACCAAATAATAAACAAATCAGACTTTTTAGGTGATTTTCGTATTTTTTTGTATTTACTCGAGAACTATTGGACGTATCAACTTGAAACTGTCACAGATGAAAGATCGTGAAATTTTGCATATAGACATGTCCTTTGCAGCTGTGCATCACGGGAAAAATGTTTCACGGTAATGTCGGGAACTTATGAGAAGCTAGTTTTCACGTAAATAAGGTTTATTCAGCCTTCATTTCTGTACATTTATTCATCTGTTTTATGTTTTGTTTTCTTATCTTATAGTATAAACATCAATGAAGATGATGGGAAGTGATTTATAACAATATAAGCATTTTCCTGGGGTAAATTGGGTCATGGAAACTTTTCCCATGCCGCACGCACGGAGCCAGCCTGAGCAAGGTTTTCATTCTGTGCATGAAACCAAAACTTATTGGAAACTTGGGTGCGCTAGGGGGATAACATGGCAGTCTCTGGATTGAGTCAATCCAATACGTTTATGAGAAGCTACAGAACGTGGTGAATGTTTGTGGCATAACCGATAGAGCCAGGATTCCGGTGGCGTGAATGATGAGTGAATGGAAGCGTGACCCATTGATTGGGCAAATTTGGGCTGTCTGGACATTGCTACTCCTCACCCTGCCCCCGGGTGGGAAAGGAGGTCCGGATGATGATGATGTTATATATATATATATATATATATATATATATATATATATATATATATATATATATATATATATATATATATATATAGCCCGACACCCTAATCCCGCAAAAGGTGGCTGCAGACAAAACGCCTCCAAGTCGCTCTGTTACCCACCATTTGACTACCCTCCCCCAACTCACTCCCCCCTCCCTCATATACCTCTCAACTCCATCCCTCCACCTCATCCTCGGTCTTCCTCTCCCTCTCCCTCCCTCCACCTCATGTACATACACCCTCTTAGTCAGTCTTTCATTCTCTATTCTCTCCACATGTCTAAACCACCTCAGTGTATTTCTCCTAATCTTCTCAATCACATCCACATCCACCCCACAACGTTCCTTCACTTCTTCATTCGTCAACCTGTCCCTCCATGTCATTCCACATGCTCCTATCAAGTAATTCATTTCCACTGCTCTCACTCTTGACTTGTTCCCCTCTTGCAAGGTCCATGCCTCGCTTCCATACGTCAGGGTAGGGATCACAATACTATCATGCAGTGACTTCTTAACTTCCATACTCACCTCCCTATTTCTCATCACTGCTTTCAGTGAACCAACAACCTGCCATCCTTGCAGTACCCTTTCAGCACTTCATCCCCCAAGGTTCCATCCTTACTCATCACACTACCCAAGTACTTGAATGCACTCTCATTCTCCATATCCTCGCCATCCAACCGCACCGTGCATTCTGTGACTTCATTCCTCTCAAACACAATAACTTTACTCTTGTTTACATTAACTTTCAGATTCCTCTTCCTACACACTGTCCCAAATTCATTCACCAAACCTTGCAACTCCCGTTCATCTTCACTCAACAATACTGTACCATCAGCAAACAACAACACTGGAATGTTCCAAATCTCACCCTCATTCATTAGAGCCACCCCCACATCCACTGCACTACCTTGCACCTCCTTTACAACCCCATCCATGTATATATTAAACAACCATGCAGACATCACACAACCCTGTTTCAGTCCCACACTGAGATCAAAGAACTCACTCAGCTCACCATCCACCTGCACCGTAGCCCAAGCTCCTTCGCACATACTCTTCACAGCACACAACAATTTCCCCTCCACTCCATATATTGTCAGTACCTTCCACATACCTTGTCTATCTATTCTGCCATTCCACATACCTTGTCTATCCATTCTGCCATGAGCTTCTCCAAGTCCATGAAGGCAGCATACACTTTCTTTCCCTTCTCTAGATAAATCTCCACTAAACATCTTAGAACAAATTTCTGATCTACACACCCTTTTCCCTTCCTAAATCCCCCTTGTTCTTCCCCAACTAGCTCCTCTGTTATATGCCTAACCCTACCAATGAGTTCTCTATCATATATTTTTCCAGTCATACTGAGAAGGCAAATACCCCTATGGTTACCACATTCTTCTCTCTCCCCTTTTCTTTTGTATAAAGGAACAATTATACCTGATTTCCAGTCCTCTGGAACCCTTCCCTCTTCCCAAGCCAATCTTCATAACTTCCATATCCACTCCACTACAATCTCACCCCCATACCTAAGCATTTCACAACACACTCCATCAATTCCTGGGGCCTTTCCCATCTTGATCTTCTTCATTGCTTCCGCTGTTTCCGCCCTACTGATCTTTTCGTCCCTCCTCTCATCTCTCCTTCTCCCAGCCACTCCACAACCACTTATACTCGCACTGCTCTCACTCTGTACATTCAACAGATCCTCAAAGTGCTCCTTCCATCTCCTCAATTTCTCTCTCTTCTCCACCAACAATCTATTATTTCTATCGTTCACTCCCCTACTATTTCCCCTTTCACAGTGCCTTACTCTTTTTACCCCCTGCCAAAACAATTTCTTATTCTCCCTCCATTTCACATTCAGATTCCTCCCAAATTCTTCATCCACTTTCTTCTTACTCTCCTTCACCAATCTCTTCACCTCCCTTCTCCTGCTCACATATACCTCTCTCTTCTCTCTCTCATCTTCTCCCCTACCTCTACTCGCTAGCCATTCACTATATGGCTTCTTCTTTTGTTCCACAGCTCGTTTCACCTTATCATTCCACCATGCTGTTCCTTGCACACCCCTGCATCTCCTCTCCACTCCACAAACCAACTCACACGCTGTGCCTATCTCTTCCGTGAATATCTTACATACGTCTTCCACTCCTTCCATCTGCTCTAACTCATACCTTCCCAATCTTTCTTCCGCTATGCTCTTATACTCTTCCAGTCTCTCACTGTCTTGCAATTTCTCCACTCTTCTCACAGGAGCTGTTTCCTCCTGTCTTCCCCTTCGTCTCTTCAGCCATTGTCTTTGCAGCCTTACCTTGGCCATCATTAAGTAATGGTCGGAGATTCCATTCCCCAACCCTCTCCACATTCTTGCATCCTCCACTTGTCTTCTCATTCGCTCATCCACACACACGTAGTCTATCATTGCCTTTCGTTCAACAAAATCACTATCCATCCTCCTCATAACCCTCCATTTATACGTGTGGATCATCTTATGCCGAAAGTAGGTATTGGCTAATGCTAACCCCTTACCAGCACAGATGTCCACCAAAGCACTACCATTCCCATCTACTTCAGCTGGCACATCCCACTGACCAACCACTCCATCCACTTGTACATTCCCGACTTTGCCATTCATGTCTCCAATCAAAAGCACTCTCTCGCTCCTCTCAAACTTGCCCATACATGCTTCTACACTTGCCCAAAACTCATCTTTCACTCTTGCCACTCGATCCTCTGTCGGCACATACGCACACACAATCTCCCACGCTTGTATACCTACTTTCATCCTTACCCATACAATCCTTGCACCCACTGTTCCATACTCTCTTATATTCTCCTTCCACTTCTAGCTTATCATCAGACATACTCCCTCTCTTGCCCTCTCATTCTCATTAACTCCTGCACATATTCTTTAACCATATTCCCATTCTCTCACCCTTTCACCTTCCCATTTAGTTTCAGTCAATCCACATATATCCACTCTTGCATCCTCAAGCACCTGCACAATCTCTCTCTCTTTCATTAAAATTATCATTCACTCCTCTCACATTCCACGTCCCCACCCTAAGAATGTCGTTTTCTGTTCCTTAGATGTCAACGTATTGTCCGCCCTGGTCCGAGGCGCTTTATTCGCTTGTTTAATTAGTTCTTTTTACGGGGTGGGGCACTAACCACCCACCAGCCCTTTTAGTCGCCTCATATGACAAGCAGGGATACTGGAGGAGTATTCTTGAAATCCACCTACACCGAATCAGGGGTAAATTGTGACTGATCGCTGAATAGCCCTGCGACAAAAAATGTTTTCTTCTATTTTGTCTCACATATCATAAAAGGGCACATTTTCCTGCTTCCAGACAAAAAAATAGTATGCTATGCTTTTAATCAATGATGCAATGAAAAATTTATTAAAAACTGTCACAGCTAGATCTGGTCTCCCCCGCAAGCTATCAGTCATGTGTGACGTGGTCAGCAGATTCATTCGCTTGATGCTGATCTCTCTCTCTTACACACACACACACACACACACACACACACACACACACACACACACACACACACACACACACACACAAACATAAACACAAATGAAAGAAAAGCATTCGGGGGGCGAAATTTCGACTTGGCCAATAGCATATTCTGGCTAGTGATTGGCATTCGGCTTCCGAATGCTTTTCTTTCATTAAATATCTAAATTACTGACGATATAAAATTTTGTAACAGAACAGATTCCTCCGAACAAAGGCAAATAATTGAAAAATACATTGATATGCTGATCAGTTGAGCCCAGACGTGTAAACAGATATTTATGATTACTGGCACATGCTAATTCCGAAATGTTTAGTGTAAAATGGATAGTGTTACCATTGCTACGAATAATAATCATTCATTCATTCATTCATTCATCATCCTGTCTTACTTTGCCCCATAAGGAGCGTAGGAGCCCGGGGCTAGGCAAGTTAGTCCTGACATTTAAGACAAAAGTGACCAGCCTCACTCATCCCTGAGTGGCAATACTTGAGCAATAAACCCCAACCACCCGTTGGATATAAACCTTCACCGGCTCAATCCGACTGGAGCTCCATAATTACCCACTAAACCACCAGGCGCCAAAATTTGGTTATATGGTTACCACCCAGCGTAGTAAATGATTTCCTGGTGTATATACAGGAAACCGTCTGGCTTGTCACTCAGTGTAGTCACCCACAGGCAGAAGGAAGAGGAAAGAATGAAGGAAAGAAAGACAGGAGAGGATGGAAAGAAAGAAAGATAGAAGAGGATGGAAGGAAAGACGGATGGAGGAGAGGAAAGGGCAGACACCCGTAGGCAGAGGGACGAGGAAAGAATGAAGAAAAGAAAGACAGAAGAGGATGGAAGGAAACAAGGATGGAGGAGAGGAAAGGGCAGACACCTGAGAGCAGACACCCGAGAGTGAGTGGATGGTGAGCGCCCTCACCTACCACAAAATAATAATCTTGTAAATTAAAACCAGGTACAAGAGGAGTAAAACACATTGTTTAAAACAAAATGATATGTGTACGACAGTGATAAAGTTAACAATCTGGTTGGATCCAGGAGCAAATAATTCAAACTCAGTTACGGGGATCATCCTCACATTATGCATTTCTGCTATATGCTTAAATATTAATTTCTGTGATAAGTTTTGATTATTATTTAAAGCACAGACTATTAGAAAAGTATGGATAGTACAGCCGAGAGCAACAAAAATTATATCTAATATATTATAGCACTATCCGTGTTGCGTGTGTGTGTGTGTGTGTGTGTGTATTTTGGGCAGCCGAAACTACACATTCAAATCGGACCAGAATTGGCACCAAAACCGCAAAAAATGGCTAATGTGATAAAACTTGGTCCCTTCACGATTGAAAAACTTTTACTATATTTATTGAGCGATCACGTTTTGACCAAAAAAACGCTGCTCCCGAAGCCCGGCATAGGATCTCTGTAGAATTTTTTTGCCCAGAGGTAGAACTAAAATAAACTGTAGTAATAGCCATGTGTCTGTGTGTGTACTTCGGACTTGCGTTCGGACAACTTGGGTTCCATTCCCGAAGCTGCAAATAACACTATCAATTGGTTAGCTGCAAAAAATCCAAGTGACAACGTTACACTAGAACAGCACATAAAAGTGAGAGCCCTCCACAGGAGCAAGTGCGAGGGAACCAAAGGGCCCACGAGCACTTGTGGGGATTAAGGAATTAATCATTCAAGTTACGTTTTAAAGAAATGTGGTTTTCAACATCGAAGCGCAGACTACGAGGGGATCTGATGTAGGTATACAAAATTTTTAAATGCCATGACAATCTCGTGATTCATAAGTATTCCATTATAACCCTATGGAATTTTACTATTGGTAATGGTCAAGAAATTACCAAGTCAAATGAAGGGAGACGTGTTTTCAGTAAGCTTGTACACATACAGAACATACTGCATAGGACTGTGGTTCATTGCGGTACAGTAATTTACTCAAAAGTCACTTGGATAAGTATCCAGCTTCAACTCCGCAGTTAAACATAAATTAATGAATAATAAAAATAAATATCTTTCCCTTTTCCTCTCTTCCAGTGTACTTAGAATACAGCTACATTTCAATATTGTAATTAAACGAATGTTTCTTTTCCGTTACAGATTAAAATTAGGGATAATATAATTTTTCCTTTAAGGCATTCATAAAAAATATCTCTGACAGTTTTTCTATGCTGCACGGTGGTATTTCAGACTTGTTCCTGCATCTTCCGTTTAAGAATTGAATAGGTGGGGGCGGAGTGGTTTTACCCTCCACCTGACAGTGTCAGAGGAAGGTGTTGTTATCACTTGTACCAATAGGTGTCCGTCCATAGAGCTGGGCGGCAGGGAGGCTGGCCAGGTATAGACATTTCTTTTCCGGGCCAGATCTCAGTAATTATTCACTAAGGGTCATGAAATTTCACATAGTTACTGTATGTGTTTTATAGTGAACTGGTGCCTTTTGATTGGTAGTGTGGTGTCTTAGTTTTTTTTTTTCTTTTTTAATTATATATATATATATATATATATATATATATATATATATATATATATATATATATATATATATATATATATATATATATATAAGTGTAATCGGCCCACGCAAGGCAACTGGGTGCAAGCATACTTTATAGTATGCGACACTGGTTCAACCACAGCACCCCTGATGTCCGCTAATGCTGTACGTGGCCATAAAAATGCTCCCAAAGTTTATTACTCTGGCGGGGCGCGAACCTTCGTTCTTAGTGTATGAAAACGCACACTTTACCACAGAGGCTCATATATATATATATATATATATATATATATATATATATATATATATATATATATATATATATATATATTCCTAAGAGACTTCAGTGCAATGTATACAAGGAATCTGAAGGACCAAGGTTATGTTTCGTATTGACTGTTTCGATAGTTTCTAAGTTGTTACCCTTTACCTGACAAAGTCAGTGGAGGGTGTTGTTATCACTCGGATCAACAGATGTCCATTCGTAGAGTTGGGCAACAGGGCAGCTGGACTGGCGTAGAGATTCTTTTCCGGGCCAGAACTCAGAAAGTATTCTATAAAAGAGTCATGAAATTTGATATAGTTATGTGTTTTAAAGTGAACTGGTGCCTTTTGATGGGTAGGATGCTGTGTCTTATTATTTTTTTTTTCATTTCTGGGCTAGGACTCAGAAACTAATACAGGTGCAGGCTTCAAAGTCTCCAAAATTGTATGTTAATCTGCTTCCTAGTGCCTTTTGGTAATTTGAATGCCTGAGATTATATAATGTTATGAAACAGCACCATCATGATCATCACCATCATCATCCGGATCTCCTTTCCCATCCTGGGCAGGGTGAGGAGTAGCAACGTCCAAACAGCCCATGTTTGCCCACGCCAATGGGCCATGCTTCCATTCATTCATCACTCAAGCCTCTGGAGTCCTACCTCTATCGGATACGCCCAAAACTTTCATCATAGTCTGTAGCTTCACATAAACGTATCCGACTGAGTCAATCCAAAAGCTGTCACGTTAAAAAAGGGTCCCGAATCCCTGATCACGCACATCTTCTCACAAAATTCATCCAGCCAGCTCTGTCTCTTATCAGACTCCTAGCCTCACTGACTTCCATACCTCTCTTCCTCACACACTCATCCATCGTATCCCTCCACCTTCTCCTTGGCCTACCTCGCCTCCTTCCTCTTTCAAATTCGTTCAGATATACCTTTTTCACCACTCTGTTGTTATCCACTCTCTCCACATGACCATACCATCTCAGCACACTCTTTTCGATTCTGGTGTCCACAGACTTCCTCATTCCACATCTTTCACGAAATACTTTATCTTGTATCCTATACACTCTCTGTATTCCACATACATTCCTCAGCAGTCCGATCTCCACTGATCTAATTCTTGCCATTTCATTTTCATGCCACAGCATAGTCTCACATCCATATATTAAAGTCCAACTAACTCTCTTTCATGTAAGCCTCGCGTAGCCTCTGTTTCTTATCATGGCATTCATTGCACCCGCTACCTTCCTTCATTGTGCCACTCTTCTTTCCACTTCTTTTGCACATTTTCCTCTCTTTTCCGTCACTGTACCCAGGTACTTGAACTCTCTCACCAGTTCCAGTCTCTCTCCATTCACTGATACATCACACTCTGAGTCACCTTCTCTCCCTATCACCATCACTTTTCTCTTTTTCACATTTACTCTCAAGGCACAACACTCACAGACATCAGCAAAACTCTGTACTAGTCTATCAAGCTCTTGTCCGGTATTTGCAAGTAGCGGTACATCATTAGCATACAACAAATTTAAGATATTCTATCCATCACCATTCATTACCAACGCCACCCCTCTCTCCATTACTCGCGTTTTTTTTTCTCTCATCACCCCATCCATATATATATATATTGAACAACCATGGGGACATCACACAACCTTGTCGCACGCCCACATTGATCGTGAACCATTCACTTAGATGCCCATTAACCCTTACACATGCCTCACTACCATCATGAAAACTTTTGACGGCACCTAGCAGCTTACGATCTACACCATACATGCGCGAAACTTACCACAATCCTTCTCTGTCTACCTTGTCGTATGCTTTTTCCAGATCCACATATGCCATAAACACCTTATGGTCCTTCTCTCAAGCCTTCCCCACAATCTGTCACACTGCAAATATTAGATCCACATATCCTCTGCCACGATAAATCTTGCACTCACTTTGCTCACCATTATTTTTGTGCAGGGGTGCAATCATAGTCTTTTTCCACTCTGCTGGCAAATATTTCACTCATCCATGCCTTCTTACATATCTCCAATAAGCACTTCATTCCGCACTCTCTGCTACACTTAATCATCTCTGCATACACCTCATCAACCCCAACTGTTTTCCAATTTTTCAGCCGCTTCACGGCGTTCTCCATCTGTACGAGTGTCACGTTTCCTGGCACTGCATTCCTTTCCTGGACATTCCCCAAACCAACCATGTTTATAGCCGCTCTGTTTTCTCTATTTTCTTTCATCAGGCTTTCAAAATATTCTTTCCATTTGGTCGTTATTTCATCGCAATGGGTCAATAATGTACCAGTTACATCCTTCACACCTTCACATTTCTTTCCGCCCTTACTTCTACATTTTCGCAAATATACATAAATGATAATTTTAATACATTTTTCTACTCAAACTTTCCAACAATTACACCTAGGAGGCAGAAATTATACATGATAAATAACTATATGAATATCTATTTTAATTTGAAGTTTCATGACTCTAGGTGTTATGCAGTGATTAAAAATAGCTGCCTAAATGAAAAAAGCATGAGCCATAATTTCATCACATCTGCTCACAACTTCATTATTACCGTGAATAAACTACTGAAAATTTTAATTTTTCATGTTTCTATGTTAGACACGGGGGGGGAGGGGGATGAA
Organism: Coenobita brevimanus; assembly: GCF_032717465.1. Classification (NCBI taxonomy): domain Eukaryota; kingdom Metazoa; phylum Arthropoda; class Malacostraca; order Decapoda; family Coenobitidae; genus Coenobita; species Coenobita brevimanus. The sequence goes on along the minus strand of NC_137006.1, from coordinate 22,867,922 downwards.
GGCCGTTATGCGCTTGGTTAAGTGTGCGGGGAGGTGAGGGATATGTGCTTGGTCAGATGGAGAGTAGCAACAGTGTAACGTTGTTGTTTTTTTTTTTTTTTTTTTTTTTACTATCCTTTTCTTCAACTTATTGATTTAGATATCAGAGTTATTATTTTATCTTTAACAAACAGTCTCCATACACCATTAGTTCTGCTGATGTTTGCTTTTCTTTGTACTCCTTGGTTTCTCTGTCTGTCCCTAGTTTGCTATCCTAACTCTTAAAAAAAAAAATCTGTTTACAAATATTCAAGCAAAACAATAAAAAAATGGTGGGTTGTGTAACTCTGTAATGTTCTCTTGTTTCACTGTCTGCAACCATCACCATCATCATCAACCTACATCCACGAACAGAAGAAAAAGTACGATGTTGGTAGTTGAATCATCATACTTATCACTGTAATCCTGTACTCACTAGCCTGTTATTGACTCAAGTGGACGGGAGTCACAAACGGGTTAAAAAAAAAAGAAAAAAAGAAAGAAAGAAATTAAGAGAACTGTCATTACGTTCAATATCTTCATACACCTGCTGCTGATTTGAGTGGTCAGGACTCAGACAGGAGGATAATAGGAAACTACAAAACTGGGAGAAGTATCATCATCATCATCATGCGGTGAAACTGGAAAGCAATAATTACCAGTTAGGAAAACCTCTCAGTATGACCAACACAATGATCTAATTTCCTACTATGTGTTCGGTGAATGAGATTCAGAACATGGAAAATAAAACAATTTAAAACTTGGATGGAGAGCGAGACTAACGAGGTGAGTGTATGTGAGGCGATTTGTTTGTGGTCATCCCTCACGGGACTGAGGAGCCTGACAACAGATAGATAGAAAGCTCGGACACATCATGGTCTTTATTATCACATCATCGTAATTATATTATCATTCTAACCTCGTCTTCGTCTTAATATTTTGTATGATGTGTTTCCATAAACAGGAGACACGTGGTTAGTTTCCGTAGGCTAAACGGATTTTTGCTTGTCAACTGCAAAAGGATCAATAAGGCTGAAAACGAGTTCAGGTTTTATACTTGACACTTTCAGTAATATGCCTTCACTTCTCTCTACGGAACATAATCTCTTAGCGGTATTCGTAAAAATATTCATATACATATAATACATTTGAAGCCTTCGACTATTTTTTTTTTTTTTTTAAGTTGAACTAAATCTTCTGATGATGTAACAGATATAAATTCACCAATGACGAGGCCTGTCGTAGTGAGGGTTTAGAAGACTCCATTAACCTTTTCACGCTGTACATAATGATTTGGCAGTAACAGGAAAAACAGAATAAAGTCATTGTCAAGAATGAGTTCTGTATACATTTACGTGTTGACATTTTCATTCATCAGTCATCCAGCAGCCAGCAGTCACTTTGAATATTAAAATGAAATGAATATATGCAGTCAATTATAATTGTTTCTGATACTGATTCACTGCAAGGGAACTTTGTTATACTTGAGATATTTTCAAGATTATTTCAACTTAGTTATCATATTTAGAGTTTTCGAGACTTTGTAAAGGAACTATTGAAGACAAATGTATGTACACGAGATGTAGCATTTTCATGCGTCCGCCTCACGTACCCCAGTCAAATTCATTAACATCGTCTTTCAAATACTTTTTCATTGTAAGTCAATGCTTCTTTTTCAGGCCATGACACTCACTCATATAATAATTAAAAAAAAAAATCTGCATAGTAATTTTCGTAGTTCAATCACCTTTACCTTTAAAAAAATGTCATTTCACTCTACATTTCGTCAAAAGCAAATGAACCAATTTCAGTGGTGCCTTGCTTCCTTGGCATGTACTACCTCCATCCATCACACCTACCAGTCTTAAATTTTCCTCACCTACGACGTCACCCTTCTCATTTCAGATTAAACATACGTTACTGTCACCCTAAATCAGACTCTCTCATTTGTCTTCATCTGCACTACCGTACTGCAGTTTCTCGTATCCGTTAAACACAGTATTTTCAACCATCACACGTCATGCATTTTCTTTCAAATACAAATATCTCTTCTCATAATATTATCATCTTACCTCACATCAGTATATCCTGACTGTTACTATCATAACATCTTTTCAGTTGTACTGTACTGTACATGAACTCACCACTGTAGTGTCTTGCACCTGTTTTGCACACAACATATTTCGTCCCACTTGTTCCAAAGTCTCACACCCTCACACATCGACCTTCTCATTTCAGAGCTTATCCATTTTTCCCACGCACACATAATTTACAGTGGCACATGAACCACTTTCATTAGTCTTCCCTTCCGTGCACTACTCTCATTCATCATGCACGTACCTTGCCTGTCATTAATTTTCACCATCTCCTACTTCACTGTTCTCATTTCACATTCTGTCACTTCACACTCTATATATAACATATCGTTATTATATATATTCATCTGTGCAGCGGCTTGAATCTGTAAGCTACTGAATCTGTGTTATTTGTAGTAGGCAGATCTCTTTTATATACCATAGTACGTTTGTTTTCACCTGACAAAGATTTGCAACTCCGTTCAGCTCAGTTGATGAACAAACGTAATCAGACAGGGTGGTTGATAAGCCCAGAACCAAGAAGACTTATTCCAATATCTTAATTAAGGGTCACTGAATTTCTTGCAACCACGATTTGGTAATCAAGTTGCGAGAGTAGTCCTGTTCCGTTAAACGAATTCATACTAACAATTGTATCTTTCAACACGTGAGCTTTGGATTTTCTCCATCCCTACTCACTACCATTCTCTTATCAGATTGTGTGGTTTCCTTATCACATCCAGTAAGATCAGATCGTATTATAACTCCTCACCAAGTTTCAGCTCCAGTATTTTACTGTTTCAGCATGATCATCAACCACACCAATCTTATTATGAGACACCCTTACATATTTTTAGCCCTGTTATGCTGGCATCAAGCATAATGGTTGCTTGGCAGAGTCAACGTGACTCCCGTGGCTGGGTGATGAGGGAGCACTCCCTTGTCCCCATCCTGTATTTGACTGGTGTCGTGGTGGCGCGGCGCCACACGAACCCGTAGAACCGCGCACGGGTTTAATCTTCGGAATGCACTCAGCGTGGAGGCTTCGAACGTTCTAAGCCTTTCGAAGGATGATCAACTGCCTTTGCTTTCACAAAAGTTCGGGTGATTGGGTGTTGGCACAGCTGAACCACCTGAAGTTAGGCAACCTGGGCATGGCGAGATCGCTTACACATACTACTAGGATGGTTGTGACGATGCTGCTCAGAGTACACGTGTTTCTCGCACTGTTACATGCGTCGACAGGGTTACTCTTGTTGATGAACATCTAATACTGGTTAACGCTCTTCTTGGGCTTCATCTTTCTTATTTAAGAGTGAACTTGAAGGGAAATATCTGTTCAATGCCAAGCTGGATTCATTTGTGAAACAGTGCCCCTTGTGAGATACACTTTTCATCCTGGGTAAATACAGTTCGGTACGGCACTGACAGGGAAGGCTACGAAGAATATGTAGGTCAGTATGGCTCTGGAACCAGTAAGTCCAATACATCTTCCCTTCTTGATTTCACAAAATACTATAAAATGAAATTTACTGGATCCGAGTTCCAGCTGCCAGATCTTCACTGAGGGACTTGTTATTCAATTAAGAGCGGGGAGGGGGGGGGGTGCATTGAAAAAGAGATTGACCATATCCTTGTTAGTATACACTGGAGGATGGCATACTTTTAGATGTGCTACTCTTGCAGTAGCTGATGAGTGTGCTGGAGAGCACCCTATATCAAGGAAGGATTTTGTCTCGCTGGAGACCATTAAGGATAAACTCACTGCCAGATTGGCTATAAGCCAGGAGCACCATATATTTCTGTCTCGATGGGCATGAGTTTTGCTGAAAAGTGACAAGAAGAGATATGTCGGGGAAATCATTGAGGATATGGAGACTACTTTCATGCAATTGATCATGAACATGCTTGCTGAACCCTAATGAAACGCCACTCCAGACCCACCTCTTGGGTTAACCTTGTTCAGACATCAAATGGATGTCTCGTGTTGGGGGCAACAGAGATAGGGCTTGTTGGGCTGAGTGAATTAGGCAGCTGTACATGACTGAACCTCCTAGTGGAGAGTTTCCATTTTTTTTCTTTTTTAATAACAGAACGGAGGAAGGAAAAACAAATGAATAAAAAATATAATCCATACACCAGATTACTGGTGTTCTCTGTTCATGAAATATCTGTAACAGTTAGACTTGAACAGCTGTGGGTTGAAATTTGGAGGGAAACAACTCTGGGGAAGCGAGTTCCAGAGAGATGAAGTTCGGAGAATGAAAGATTTCAGATTGGCAGAAGTTCTGCAATATGGTTGAGTGACATTCCAGTCATGAGCGCTACCAGATGCCCATGTAGCACGAGGGAAGGCATGGAGAGGTGGCACCATGGACACAACTTCGTCTGAGCATTTGCCAAAAAAATATCTGTAAAATAATGCAAGGCAGGCAATATTCCTTCGTACCTCCAGGGGAGATAGTTTATTTGTAATGACAGGGTTGTTAATAATTCTATCAGCTTTGTTCTGAATTTTGTCTAGTTGTTTTAATGCAACCTCTCCACATCCATTCCACAAGGGTGAGCAATATTCAAGCTGAAATCACACATGACTTATTATAGCTAACTGCTCATCAGCGAAGAAGTTATGGACTCTGTACAGTCTCCAGTAAAAACAGAGCGACCGGCTCGACGAGCAGGTTGGTATATGTGGCACCGCCGCCCCCCCAGTTTCAACCCCTCCCCTCCCCCCACCCTCGGTCTCATTCATTTGTCTGTCTTCCACCCTCCCCACAATCAACTGCAAGAGAGTAAGCCTACTCGCATTGTTTCAACCACTTTTCCATCATCCATCTGTCTTGGGAAATAATGGTTTTGTTATGATAACGAATAAAAAGATATTACACAGTGTTTTACTCCATCATGCAGTTATTTATACACCACGATCTGAACACAGGGTGATAGAAAATAGTGTTGTATTCATATAACAGTGAGGTCTGTAATAATACAGTTTATCATTTTGACGGTTGTATCCAGTCAGTGACAGTTGGAAGCTATAAGTGGATGTTTGTAGTGGTCGGTGGTGAGGAGGGGGGGGGATAGCTGGCCGTCACACGTTGTGGTGGGGGCATGAGGATAGGGAGACGGGCCAAGGGTCGAAGGCTCTGCCTGGGGTGGATAGTGTGTGTGTGTGTGTGTGTGTGTGTGTGTGTGTGTGTGTGTGTGTGTGTGTGTGTGTGTGTGTGTGTGTGTGTTTTCCACCAATGCTCATAAACACGTCTTTATTATCACCATGAGGTGTGCATTACAATATTGTTCACTGCGCCATATAATAGTGATATTTATAGTGTAACGATATGGCAAACAAGTATTTAATGATCAGTACACAGTAAGACCGTATTTTCTACATGTTATTCAATCAGATATGCAGTGCAATAGCGGATTATAATACATTAATTTGAACGCAGCCTTTAACTCTGCACGGTAAGTCAGGCTAAAACACCAGATCTCTAGTAAAACATTCACTATTGTCACTATACCACATGTTATTGTAGGGCAACTAGAACAGGGCGATAGCAAAAGTGGTGGGTGGTCCTACTCGGTATTGACAGGGTTACCTTACCATTCCCCCAGTTACCCACAACACTCCATCATCATATAAAACCAATGTCTGACACCATTGTTTCATATCGTTTTAAAATGTGTTTTTAAATATACCGGTGGTCAGTTGCTTTGGTGGACATCTGTGCTTGTAAGGGGTTTGCAGTAGCCAACACCTACTTTCGTCATAAGATGATCCACCGGTATACATGGAGAGTAATGAGGAGGATGGATGGTGAACTTGTTGAACGAAAGGCAATAATAGACTACGTGTGTGTGGATGAGCGAATGAGAAGACAAGTGTTGGATGCAAGAGTGTGGAGAAGGTGGGGGAATGGAGTCTCGGACCATCACTTAGTGATGGCAAAGGTAGAGCTGCAAAGAAAGTGGTTGAGGAGACGAAGGGGAAGACAGGAGGAAGCAACTCCTGTGAGAAGAGTGGAGAAATTGCAAGATAGTGAGAAAATGACAGAGTATAAGGGAATAGTGGAAGAAAGATTGGGAAGGTATGAGCTAGAGCAGATGGAAGGGGTGGAAGACGTATGTACGATATTCACGGAAGAGATAGGCGCAGCGTGTTTGTGGAGTGAGAAAGAGATGCAGGGGTGTGCAAGGGACAGCATGGTGGAATGATGAGGTGAAACGAGCCGTGGAACAAAAGAAGAAGGCATAAAGTGAATGGTTAGCGAGTAGAGGTAGGGGAGAAGATGAGAGAGAGAAGAGAGAGGTATATATGAGCAGGAGAAGGGAGGTTAAGAGACTGGTGAAGGAGAGTAAGAAGAAAGTGGATGAAGAGTTTGGGAGGAATCTGAGTGTGAAATGGAGGGAGAGTAAGAAATTGTTTTGGAAGGAGGTAAAGAAAGTAAGGCAGTGTGAAAGGGGAAATAGTAGGGAAGTGAAAGATAGGAATAATAGATTGCTTGTCGAGAAGAGAGAGAGAAATTGAGGAGATAGAAAGAGCACCTTGAGGATTTGTTGAATGCAGAGAGTGAGAGCAGTGCGAGTATAAGTGGTTGGGGAATGGCTGGGAGAAGAAGAGATGAGAGGAGGGAGGAAGAGATCAGTAGGGCGGAAGTAGTGGAAGCGATGAAGAAGATTAAGTTGGGAAAGGCCCCAGGAATTGATGGAGTGTGTGGTGAAATGCTTAGGTATGGGGGTAAGATTGTTGTGGAGTGGATATGGAAGTTGTGTAGATTGGCTTGGGAAGAGGGAAGGGTTCCAGAGGACTGGAAATCAGGTATAACTGTTCCTTTATACAAAGGAAAAGGGGAAAGAGAAGTATGTGGTAACCATAGGGGTATTTGCCTTCTTAGTGTGACTGGTAAAATATATGGTAGAATACTAATTGATAGGGTTAGGCATATATCAGAGGAGCTAGTTGGAGAAGAACAAGGGGGATTTAGGAAGGGAAAAGGGTGTGTAGATCAGATATTTGTTCTAAGATGTTTAGTGGAGAAGTATCTAGAGAAGGGAAGGAAAGTGTATGCTGCCTTCATGGACTTGGAGAAAGCTTATGACAGAATAGATAGGCAAGGTATGTGGAAGGTAGTGAGAATATATGGAGTGGAGGGGAAATTGTTGAGTGCTGTGAAGAGTATGTACGAGGGAGCTAGGGCTACGGTGCGAGTGGATGGTGAGCTGAGTGAGTTCTTTGATCTCAATGTGGGACTGAAACAGGGTTGTGTGATGTCTCCATGGCTGTTTAATATAATCATGGATGGGATTGTAATGGAGGTGAAAGGTAGGTCAGTGGATGTAGGGGTGGCTCTAATGAATGAGGGTGAGATTTGGAAGATTCCGGTGTTGATGTTTACTGATGATACAGTATTATTGAGTGAAGATGAATGTGAGTTGCAAGGTTTGGTGAATGAATTTGGAACAGTGTGTAGGAGGAGGAATTTGAAAGTTAATGTAAACAAAAGCAAAGTTATGGTGTTTGAGAGGAATGAAGTCACAGAGTGTGCAGTGAGGTTGGATGGTGAAGATATGGAGAATGTGAGTGCATTCAAGTACTTGGGTAGTGTGATGAGTAAGGATGGAACTTTGGGGGATGAAGTACGTGAAAGGGTACAGCAGGGAAGGAAGGTTGTTGGTACACTGAAAGCAATGATGAGAAATAGGGAGGTGAGTATGGAAGTTAAGAAGTCACTGCATGATAGTATTGTGATCCCTACCCTGACGTATGAAAGCGAGGCGTGGACCTTGCAAGAGTGGAACAAGTGAAGAGTGAGAGCAGTGGAAACGATTTACTTGAGAGGAGCATGTGGAGTGACGTGGAGGGACAGGTTGACGAATAAAGAAGTGAAGGAACGTTGTGGGGTGGATGTGGATGTGGTTGAGAAGATTAGGAGAAATACACTGAGGTGGTTTGGTCATGTGAAGAGAATGGAGAATGAAAGACTGACTAAGAGGGTGTATGTAGGTGAGGTGGAGGAAGGGAGAGGGAGGGGTAGACCGAGGATGAGGTGGAGGGATGGAGTTGAGAGGTATATGAGGGAGGGGGGGTGAGTTGGGGGGAGGGTAGTCAAATGGTGGGTGACAGAGCGACTTAGAGGCGTTTTCTCTGCGGCCACTCTTTGCGGGATTAGGGCGTCGGGCTATAGATATATAGATAGATAGACAGTTAGTCGTCCTTATTAAATATTTGTGTAACCAAAACCGTTTGCCCATTTTCACATCCTTCCCTCTCTGAGGCAATTGATGTTTCGGCTGACGACAGTTAACGGGAAGCACCATGGCCACACAGAGGTAGAGGAAAATAGTAACAGACATGAGACACAAATTGGAGAGCAAATAATCATAAGGTTAACCTGACCGATACGTCTGTTACTTTGCTATAAGTAACATTGACCAGTGTGAACTGTAACTCGTCAAACATTTGTTGTAAACGTTCTCGCTGAAAACGAATAAACTGAATTATGTTGTATGGCACGATAATTTTGATTAGCGGAAGTTCCAATCGAGACAAGTTTGGTTACAATGCAGATCACCCATTCGGCCAATTTAGTTATTGGTTACCTTTTTCGAAATACGTCGTGTTATAAACGTGTGTATCGCAAACTACACCCTGTTGCAGTTATAACTAAATAAGGCAAGGTTATATTCATGATATTGTTATCAGGTGGTGGCGAGTCTCTTGCTGGAGGGAGTGGGTATAAGTGGCTGAGGCAAGGAGTGGAGGGGGTTGGTTGTAGCAGCGCCGGATTACCCATGCTGTTGGCTGGTAGGCAATGCAGACTGTTGTTCTGCAACATATAGATCTCTTTTATCCGCTATTTACAGCGAAATTTTGGCATGACCTATAATGGCCTTTTTTTGATGGCCTGATGGGTGATGACACTTATTTGGACGCCCAAAACTTATATTTATTCCACTCTGGAAGTCTGGATGGACTGTGGCAGGCCGTGGCCTGGTAGGCTGTTGCCCACTTTGCCTATACCTGGTAATCTGGCCCTGGCTGAATGGTGTGTGCGGGTTCAGCACACCACACGGCTCACTCTACTGTTGGCTGTCCTGTGTATGAAATTGACCTTGATACGTATAATACTGTCATCAGCAATAAATGGCGTCTAAATATTGACTGACCTTTGGTAATGCCAGCAACCATGTCATGGCCTCGGCTTGATCAGCTTAGACTGTTTAACCACCAGACAAGCTGTCATCCACTCCCTGTTGCCCAGCGTTATCCGATCTCATGTATTAAGACATCAATATCCAAGATAATACTGATCCTGTGTTTTACTTATCAGCAACACGTTGCTATTATCATACATGGGGTATTAATAGTAACTAATGGTAATGACCTATATTAGAGTTTGTAAAGTAACAGTGATTACGTCGAGTAAAGGAACGAGCACACCACTGACCACTACTAACATCCACTTATAGCTTCAGCCTGTTTAATGTTACACACTGACTGGACACTACCGTCAAAATGATAAACTGTATTATTACAGACCTCACTATCATATGAATATATTACTATTTTCTATCACCCTGTGTTCAGATCGTGGTGTATAAATAACTGCATTATGGAGTAAAACAGTGTAATATCTTTTTATTCGTTATCATAACAAAACCATTATTTCTCAAGACAGATGGATGATGGAAAAGTGGTTGAAACAGTACAAGTAGGCTTACTCTCTTGCAGTTGATTGTGGGGAGGGTGGAAGATAGACAAATGAATGGGACCGAGGGTGGGGGGAGGGGAGGGGTTGAAACTGGGGGTGCGGCGGTGCCACATATACCAACCTGCTCGTCGAGCCGGTCGCTCTATTTTTACTGGAGACTGTACAATAATCCAAATTTCTTTGAGGCGGTTTTAGCAAGTGATCTGACATGAGAGGTCCAGCTGAGGGCATTGTTAAGTGAAACGCCAAGAATTTCATTACTTTTGGAGATGGGAATATTAGTAGCACTGAAAGTAATGTAAGAATCTGGCAATATCTGTCTATTAGTAAATTGTATATATTTAGTTTTACTAGCATTAAAAGAGACAAGGTTGTTTTGTTCCCATACACTGATCGTAGATAGGACTTGATTTATGGAGATGGCTGTACTGAGCTGAGAGGTAAGGATATAAGATTTTATAAATGGGTGTATGAGTGTGAATGAACTATGTAGTGCTGAGTCATCTGCGTATGAGTGGATGGCATTGTGGGTGACAGATAAGAGATTATTAATATGAACCAGGAATAGAGTTGGCGCCAGAACTGACCCCTGCGGCACGCTAGCGTTCATTGAGTGGAAATTGGAATATACATCATCTACACTTACTCCTATTTTCCTGTCAATAAGATATGAAGAAATCAAAGAAACAAAAGACGTTAGTCCATAGCAAGGGAGTTTGGACAGCAGGGAACGGTGCCATACTCTGTCGAAAGGTTTAGAAATATCAAGGGCTACTGCATGAGTTTCTCCATGTAGATCAATTGATTGATGGATGGTATGTGTAAGGAGATTGAGTATGTCAATGGTGGATCTTTCGTGGGGAAAACCATATTATCTATCACTAATTAAGTTGATGGATTCAAGATGTTTAACAATGTGCTTATTAATTAAAGTTTCAAATACCTTACCAAGAGAAGATGTGACAGCTATTGGTCTGTAATTGGAGGGGTCAGAGGAACTTCCTTTCTTCGGAATTGGGTGGATATTGGCTTCATTCCTTGAATTTGGGAATAAAGAAGTACGTATGCATAGTCTGAATAATTTGGCTAGGACAGAGGCAAGTTCAGGGGAACACTTTTTCAAAACAATTGGAGGAATTCCATCTGTGCCTGGAGTTTTGTTGGTAAGTAAATTGTCTAGGATGGATTTTAAGTATCTTGTCTGTATTTTAAGTGGGGCAATTTCGGGAGAGTCAAGTTCTAGTACTGGGACTTTCTGGCTGGTATCGTCTATTGTAGAGTTTCTGGCAAATGTAATGGCAAAAATATCCGCTTTCCCACGAGGGTCATTTGTAATGCTGCCATCTGAAGATTTTAGTGGGGGAATGGAATATGACTTGTTAAAGTTATTATTGAAAGAATTAAGAGTTGACCAGAATATTCTATTGCCATCAGGGTTGTTAAGCAGTTTTGATGCTTGCTTTTGAAGAAAGTTTGATTTAGCTAGATTTAATACAGATTTTGCATGATTTCTAGCAATTTTAAATTGAGAGAGTGATTCAGATGTTATTTATTTTAAGTAAGAGTTATATACTAATGACTTTTGGGCTGTTGCTCTGGCACAGTTGCCATCAAACCATTTTGGAGAGTTCGATCTTTTAGTGAACTGCTGACTTGGTATGAATAAATCCATACCAGCTAGTACTAAGTCGCAAATGTGGGACTGGGTAGAATTGGGATCACTAGAGAAGAAAGACTGCAGCCATTGACTACTTTCCCGCCAACAGATGATACTATGCTTTCTTTAGGGGAATCATGAAGGCAGCAGAGAGGCTGAAACGTGGTAGAGCAGCTGATGTTTGTAGTATCCCACTGGAACTATTAAAAGCTGGGGCTGAATCCTTGGTCAAGGCATCTGTCACAGAACCATATCATGGGCTGGTATCAATCCTTCTGAGTGGAGTAAAGATTTGGTCACTTGTCTTGAAAAGGAAAGGGGACCAGCATGACTGTTGTAACTACTGTGGTATTAATGTGCTCACTGTGCTGGGTAAGGTTCTTGCTCACATTCTTGTGATGAGTATCCAGGACCATTTGCTGAAGTTTCAGAGGCCCAAGCAATCCAGGTTCACAACCAAGAAATCTACAGTTCCTTGTATCCCAACTCTTAGAGTTCTCGAGAAATGTCACCATGAGTATCAACAAGGTCTGCTTGCACTATTTGTGGATCCCAAGAAGGTGTTTGACTCAGCAAATTAGGTGGCAAAATGGGAACTTCTGTGACTCAGTAGGATCCCCGAAGAGATAATCTGACTAACTGCTTTGTATTCAAACTCTGAGAAAAAGCTGTCATGTGTGAAGAGGGAACGTCCAGTTTCTCCCCTGTAAGTACTGGTGTAAGACAGGGATGTGTCCTTGTTGCAATTCTTTACAACATGTTCATGGATTGGGTACTTGGCTGGACAGTGAGGCAAAGTCACTGTGGAGTGTGGAGTATCATTTGGCAATATCGGGTAACTGTTTTTGACTTTGTTGATGATGCAGTTATCCTATCAGAGACGGTGAAGATAATACTGAGTGCTCTAGAGGCATTTCACGAGAAATGCAAAGCCACTGGAAGTAAAGGTCTCTTAGGCTACAACCAAGGACCGGTCCTTTGACAGTTTGTTGGGTGGAGCAATTCGGTCCATCTAATCATATCGTGAGAACGTGGAAATCTTGGAAAGATTCACTTTTCCTGATTGTGTGGTAAATAATAACAGTGGGTCAGACGATAAAAATCTTACTGCTGTGGTCTGGCCCATAGGGTTATGAATTCACTCATCTTGGGTGACATTGTCGTTATTTGTGTATAAGGACATATTATCGTGTCTTCAGGGCACTGGTGCTCCTTGTCTTACTGTATGGCTGTGAGACACGGGCACTAAACAGACTTGAAGTTGTAAAGTAACTCATATGGTACTAAGTGCCTTCGATGGATCATGGGGTATCGCTGTTATAACTGGGTGCCTAACGAGCGACTACTGTGTAAGACTGTGTCGAGTCCTAATGCCCAAATAACAAGTGTGCGCCAATACAGTTACATGGGCAAGTGGCCCATCCTCCTGAGCCTGCTCCTGTTCACCGATTAATCTCTGAACGAAAGAACCAGAGGTGGGGGAGACCAAAGATAAGGCCACAGAACTCAAGGCTGGAGCTAGTCAATCGTTCCTGTTAAGAGATATTTAAGGGAGAAAGCATCGCTGTCTGGAGGGTTGCACGGATGGTCCCATATGGGTGTAGTTTGAAGGTGAGTAAGGCTATTCGCCTCTCAGCGTTTGCCTCCACATGATGATGATTACATGATTATTATTTACCTACCCCTGTCAGACCTAAACCTCTCACTGCCACACCCATGCCAGCTTTTACATATCTTCAAACCTCTGTGCTCCCATACATCTGTTTCATCATCTCTGTTTTGTAACTGTAAAGCCTTGATTGTTTTCTTTCCCATTTTAAGCCTCTCGCATTCCTATCATATCCTACTGTAGATACTCCATGTGTGCTTCCAGACCTCCACAAATGAACAAATATTCGATTTCGCTTTGCTTTTCAGTATTCTTTCAAGAGGACAACTTTTTGCAGGCTTCCAGGACTAATTCTAATATTTTTGCTCTAAAACCGCTCTATTTTCACTCTGCACATTGCATCTGTTTCCTTACTTTCCATTCACCTTCCTCAAATACATAATAAAGTTTTGATCACGTCTCCGTCACATTGTTTATAGAACCATAGACGGCCTGGAGAGGTTTAGAAGCATGACCTCAGTGGGGGTAAAGGAATGTAGTGGCTATTTTTATCTAAGGACAGTCTGGGTGAGATCCGGGATGAAGCACCTTCAATATTCTCCCCTCTCATGAAGGACTTTACCGTGACAGTCTCAGCGGCTCATAGTCCATACATCTTAACATCAAGTAGAATATCACCTACAATATTTTTGATGTTTGTCAATCTGACTCTCTCTCTCTCACACACACACACACACACACACACACACACACACACACACACACACACACACACACACATCTGACCGATGTAACGTTGTCTACTTTTTCCTTTACCTCTTGCAGTGTTTTCTGTGTCTGCCCTACTCTTACCCTACTTCTCCGTTTCCTATCTATAGTTTTTTTAATACTTCTTTTCGCTGCAGATGGCACTACACTTGCTGACACGTGAAACATTTTCCCGTAACTCAGGAAACCATTTACAAAGCTAGGTGGTAACCTTGTAATCAGAACATGAGATGGAGTGACTGAACTATAGTGCCACAGTTAACTTGGTGGAGAGATGCAAATGCAGTACCCACCCAGAAACCAAACCTCCACACTATTCTCCACACCTCACAGTAGCGAGGCAGTTCATGGAAAGGAATTGCAGGAGCAGCTGCTTGCTTATGACTGGTGATTTTGGTCGACCAGACACATTGGAGTTGATCAACAACAATACTTTTCTTGATGCCATCAGCCGACTTTATTTAACTTCTGACAGGCCTTTAGCCCCTAGACTGCAATGGTACTTCCAGAAGACCTTGGAAAATTTCTTATTTTTCATGTTCAGTTATTTCCATCTATCTCATGATTATGCTTCAGGAGTGGGTCATGTGGAACCCCATTCAGCCTGCCTGAAGATGCTGCATCATTCTGTCATCCACTGGCTATAATGGAGTGAGAATGTTGTCCTGTTTCTCCCAGCTACCCACCTCCATGAACAGCCCAACTCGGCATGGAGTTCATGCCATCTACTACCCAGTGACATCTGTGAATCAAATCTAAAGAGGAAGAGGTCGAAGTGAGGAGAAAATGGATAAAACTGAAGCATGTATGACAATGTGTGCTGAGCTCAAGGCTTGCCTTTGTGTGAGACAATGCCTTTGTTCCTAACAGACCTCCAAACACTTCTAAGTGTCAGAAATTTTTAAAGATGTTTACATATCCTGATTTAGTGAGTATGGAAAAAAGTGCTATAATGAGAATGGAAATGATAGTAAGTGACATTCCAGTACATGACACACTATCAACAATGAAAATGATGACCATTAAAAAATTATTGTAGATTTGTTATAGTCTTACAAGACCACAGATAAATACTTACATACAGAAAAATACCTTGTAAGTGCAAAACTAGAAATCAGTGGTAAATTAATGACAATGTGACTATTTTCGGGGGAAGTAAAATGCTAATGGAATTTCTGCATAATTAATCTTACACTGTATGGTTTGTAGGTACAATGAACGCCAATAGTCATGTCGCTGTTTTGTCCGAAGAATAAATGTTACTTAAGAAACATTATGAAAGTTCTACCATAGTTACATACTTGTGATTGACAGGCGTGAATCCCTTAAGCTTCGCATCTGCTGCTGCTCTGATAAGAGTTCATATGAGTCCAGGGGATTTTTCGTGAATGGATATGAACCATAATCGGTAAGGCCTCAGCAATACACATAGTCATTTCAGCTTACACTGGCACACCAAACACAAGGTACACCTACTACGATATAGTTTGCAGTGAGCAAGCACCAAACATCCATCCACCAGGGAGATGAGAGGTTGTATGATCTCCCTTTACTCAGAGGAATAGGATTCTGCCGCACATCGCACAAACATTCGGTGTATGCAGACAAAAGGTTGAAAGGTGGATTCAGCGATTTTGGGACAAAGGGACAACGGAGAATCGGCATCGTTCTGGTTGCCCTCGTGTTACAACACTACAACAGGACCAAGAAAGAGCTGCAAAAATGGAAAGGGACCCAATGCACGCTACTTACATGGTACGGGACATGGTACACGTAGAATACAGCACATAAACAGTTCTGCAAAGACTTCAGATGGTGATTTAATCACACGAATCCCAGCAATGAAACATGCCTTGATGGAAAGACAAACAGGACCGATTAGCTTTTGCAAGACGGTATGTTGAGATGCTACTGGAGTTTTGGCAGAGTGTCATATTTAGTGAAGAAAAGATGTTTCCCTCAGAGGGTTTATGACCATGCCGTATTTAGCACAGAAGTAACACACGGTCAGTTAGCGTACGTTGATAACCAACTGTTTTGTTTTGCCAATCTTTGCAAGGTATTCCTGCCCCATTCAGTGCATCATTTACCAGAATTAATGGAAGAATTAATAATGTTGTCCTAGTAGGCAGCTAATCTGTCGTCAGTCCTTTTTTCAACACTACAATGACGACAACATTTGACTTTGTAGCTTTTTTTTATTATTTACCATAGAGTCATCAAATTTTAGGCATTATTTTAAATGCTATGATTATTTGATGAAAGATTTTTACTCTTACCAAGTTGTAGATATTTTCATTCTGAGCATTTGTTACCCCTCAAAACCCATAAAAAATGGGTGATTGCTTTATTTCGTTTTTTTATGAAATAGTTGTTTGCGACTGACAGCACGCTGTTTACAAGGGGCGTCAGCAGTGAGTATTTTTTTTTTTTAAATAAAGAAATTCGTTTTAGGGTTATTGATAATTTCCAATAGTTGTTTCAGGGTTTAAAGTGCTCAGAATGAAGAGATCTTCTTATGAGTGATATTCATGCAGCAAGTAACCAAAGCTTTCCTTTTAATATACCTATTTATATGTAGGCATACCCCGGTTTAACGATCTACTTGGTTAGGTAAAACCCCATCGTTAGATGGGGTATTGTATGATGGGGTACTCAACATGTAAATCAGTGTGGATCTTTACCAGCCTTGGGTTTCCCCCCAAACCAAGTCCAAAACTCACCCAGATGAGCCGAAAAACAGGTTTAAAGGCAATTTAAATGGCCTAACAGCTGTTAAGGAAGCTAACCCAGGCCTAACACCTGTAAATAACTCACTGAAAGTAGCAAATAAAGCCTGAAAATCATAATGAATAGGTTAGACAATATCAAACACCTCTCGTCACTTACTTCTTGTAAGTCCATGTCCGGTCCAGGTCATCATCCTTGCTATTCTACCCCAAGGCTACAGGACAAGTGGTGCTCCTGAAGACTCAGTTCTCCTCCTCAAAGCCCTCAAACCCTATCTCCAGGGGAGGGTCAAAGGGGGGTGGCGATAGAGTGCGATGCAATGACTCAGAGGCGATGGAGTGCAATGCGATGACTCAGGCGGAGGCAATGGGGTGTGATGTTCTGGCTCAGGCAGTGGCGATGAGGTGTAATGCGATGGCTCTGGGGGTGGCCGTGGAGTGTGATGCGATGATAGAGGAGGTGATGTGATGTTCAGTGAGATGGCGAGGGAGACCGCTGCGATGAATGATGAGGTAGTGATGGAGTTAGTTGTGGTGGCTCTCGTCGTGGCTAGAGAGACAGAGACAGTGGCCGAAGTGGTATGGGAGATGGAGGGTGGAACAAGGAAGGCAGCGATGGAGTGGCAGAGTGCCTTAGTGGAGATGCAGGTGACATGGGAGACGGTGATTGGCTGGAGATTAGATCCAGAACAATGTGCCAAGCACGTCCTCGGCTGGAGGTGTCCCTCAGTGTTTATCTGCTGGTTGAAGGTTGGGGAGATGCTCTGCTGGTTGAAGGCTAGGGAGATGCTCTGCCTGTCTAGGGCTGGGGAGATCCTGCTGGCCTGGTGGGGGCCTGCTTAACGAAGGCTGTGATCGTTGTCTGCCTGGCCGCCCTCTTCTTCTCCTCCAGCATCATCCTGTAGACTTTCATACCCTCCTTGAGCCGATTTGGTGTGTCCCTGCTTCATCCTGGGAGGGGGTCATGTGGTTTCATTAAGTCTATGATTTCGTCCAGCTTCGTTCGCATCTCCTTGAGGATCTTGATGTTGAGAGCTCGGATCTCCTGCACAATCTCCTCCTCCTCTGCCTTCTGGTGCACCCGCTGGATCTCCATATTGAGAAGTTCCTCATTGCTGAGATCCTCCCTGTGGCTTTCAAGAACCTCCTCGACGTCATCCTCGTCAATCTCCCTGAAGCTCACCTCATGCGACAACTCGACAATGTCCTGCCACACATGCTCGACAGGCAGAGGTTGTACACCCCCGGGGAAGCCAGTGAAGGAGTGAACACACTCTGGTCACTGCTTCTGCCACACACCGTTCATCATCACCTGGCTCACTTCGTCCCATGCAGCAGTTATATTCTCCAAGGCAAGGCGTATGTTGTACCCCCTCCAGAACTGCTGTATGGTTGTCTTGTCATCACCGTCTCAGGCCCTTACCAATTGCTTCATTGTGCGCCAGAGGTAGTAGGCCTTAAAGGCAGCGATCACCCCCTGGTCCATTGGCTGCAACAAAGACGTGGTGCTGGGGGGTAGGAACAACACCTCAATATTGCTGGCTCATTCCTTCATCGCGGGCAGGTGACTAAGTGCATTATCCACCACCAGGAGAAATCTGTTCACCACATTTTCATGAGACGCATACCTCTTCAGCACACGAGAGAGGTATAAATGGAAATAGGACAAACAGATATCTGAAGTCAACCAAGCCTTCTTGTTCGACTTCCAGATAACCCCAAGGTTCTCCTCAGCACACCCCACCAGAGCCCTTGGGTTCTTTGAGTGGTAGACTAGGAGCGGCTTCAACTTGAGGTCACTCTTGTTATTGCCCCCCATCAGCAGTGTCATCCGGTTCTTTGAGGCCTTGAATCCTGGCATAGACCTTTCCTCTGTTGCAAGATTTCTTGGAGGACATTCTCTTCCAAAAGATCCCAGTCTCGTCAAAATTCAAGACCTGCTTCGCACTATAGCCGCCCTCCAAGACGATGCATTTCAGCTCATCAGTAACACTGCCACCGCCACCGTATCTGCACTCGCTGCCTCACCGTACATCTTCACGTGGTGGAGATTTGCCCGCCTCTTAAACCAGTCAAACCACCCTTAGTTAGCCTTAAAGATCTCGTTTTTATCAAGCTCACGCCTGACCTTTAGCTCGTCCCAGAGCGAGAGGGCCTTAGTGCAAATAACATCCTGGCTCATGGGTGTCTTGTTCCAGTTCTGATCTTCCACCCACATGTGCAGCATCCGCTCCAGTTCCTCCATCACAGGTTCTCATTGGTGGGTGATATGGGAGGCGGATAAGATTGCAACCTCCCCAGCAGCAGCCTAAATGACCTTCTTCTTTATGATCGTGGAGACAGTCGACTGGGCCAGGTGGAGAGCCGAGGCAATAGAACATGCACCATCGACTTTGTCTTGTTGCATAAGGATGTCCAATTTCACCCTCAGTGACACTTTTACATACACACTTCGTGGGATCATCACCAGCACCACCACAAGCAGGCCACTTACCACCACGACTAGGGCCTCCACTAGCACCAACACTAGCTCCACCACGTGCAGCATCCTTACCAGACATTATCTCTCTTATTTGGGCCCAAAATCACACAATATTGCACTCCACACATGTTTAATATCATTGCTCTACTCACAGCACTGCTTGAACACAGTTTTGATGCACAGCAATAGCAACTTGCGTAACACTGGTGGTGCAACACAATGCGTGGTGGGCGAGCGTAAGGGAGAGCCTCACTCTGAGATGGCTGGTGAGAGAGGAGCGGGAATGCGTGCAATTCAAAATTTCGGCCAGGGCATGACATCGGAGGGCCCATCATTAAACTAGGGCTTGCCCATCAGGTATCGGGGCCTGGTGCAATTTGTACCCCCATTGCTAAGCCAAGGTATCGCATCTAGGGGTATCGTGTATCGGGATATTACTGAATGCAGATTTCACGACCTGAATATTCTTGCCACTATGAGGAGTGGCCGCATCACAGGTGAAATCTGGGGCTAGAAGACGTGGGGTTGTCTAGGGCAGCTGGCCGAGACAGGGTCGTCTCACAGCTGATATATAATGTTGAAATCTTGGAACATGTGTTAATACCATCTACAAGAGCAGCACTGGTGAAGGGAGCAAGAGTTCACATTTATTTGGCTCAAGACAACAGTCCCATCTACACTGCATGGATTGCGAGGGCTGGGGTGACATTCCTTGAGTGGCCTGCAAATAATCATCGGACCCCAGTCAAGTAGAAACGTATGTGCCCATGTCAGCAGAGAGTGACTTGGATGTGACAGCCAACCTAGGAGAAAATTGTTCACCAAAGTAATGGAGTTACGGGAGAGCCTTCGCTTACAACTGGATATTGCTAAGCATCTTGTTGAGTCAATGCAAGGCTTCGAAATGTCATTACCGCAGACGGGAGCTATACTAAATATTGACCTTGTGTAGTTTCATGTTGTCTTGTTTGATGGTGGTATGTGGTGTTAATGTGGAAGTGGTTGTATATGTTGGTGTGGTGGTGCTCATGATGTATGTTGTTTGGTTGTTAAATAAGTATGGTGGTGGTTATATGGTAAACCATATTACAAATGAGGAATGGCGTATCTCATGTTTCATTAATCCCATTTACGTTTACGTTAGGCTGATAGAGTGACTGGTTCTGTGGTGGGGTTCGCAAATACTCAGGGGTTCGAGCAGTCGAAATGTTTGGCCAGATAATCACTGTGTTTGGGATACCTAGAATTTCCCGATTGATATATATTACAATTGATGTGTATTAACTGGATATCTTATATGTAGCACTGTTGTAATGAATAGCAGCGGACAACATAGCCCTGTAGACAAAAATAATAATATTAATAATAATTGTAATAATAATAATAATAATAATAATAATAATAATAAAAACGATAATAATAATAGTAATAGTAATAATAATAATAATAATAATAATAATAATGAAGAATTAATAATAATAATAATAATAATAATAATAATAATAGTAATAATAATAATAATAATAATAATAATAATAATAATAATAAAAATAATAAAAATAATACCTTAATCCCTAAGGGGTGGCCGCAAACAAATCTCCTCCATGTCGCCCTGTCACCCGCCATTTCACTGCCCTGCTTACAGTTCTTCCTCCACCCCCTCCTCTATACCTCTCCACTCTATCTTCCCATCTCATCCTTGGCTTCCCTCTCCCTCTCTCCCTACTCCACCTCAGTCACATACACTCTCCTCGTCAGTTTCTTGCTTTCCATCCTCTCCACATGGCCAAACCATCTCAGTGTGATTCTCCTAACTCTTTCTATAATATCAACATCCACGCCACAATGCACCTTCAGTTCTTCATTTGTCAGTCTGTTTGTCAGTATGACACCACACACTCCTCTCAGATAACTCATTTCCACTGTTCTCATTCTTGTGTCCCTCCAACAAGGTCCAAGCTTCACTTCCATACGTTAGAGTTGGTGTCACATTACTGTTATGCAGCAACTTTTTCACTTCCATGCTCACTTCCCTGTTTCTTATAACTTCTTTCAAAAACCAGCAACCTTTCTTCCTTGTTGTCTCCCCCCCCCCCTTGTTTTTTTTACATGTTCGACTTTAGGCAAAGGCTTCAGGGCCTATTCCCAAATCCCAGTAGTCCACCTTGGGGCCCAGTAGTCCTCCTACATCTCTACATGTCACCACTTTGGCGCCAACACCCACCATCCATGTTGAATATATGCTAGGGCTGTCTCATACAGGACTGGTGTACTGGTATAAGCGGGTGTGCTATTATGACATGTCGGCGGGTCATCTGGTAGATCAGAAAAATCTGCTTTTTAAGAAATTGAAATCCTTAAACTGTTCCCTGCCCCAGCCGGGAGTCGAACCTGGGTCCGTTAGGACTGCAAGCCTCCTCTCTACCGATTCTGCCACTTACAAGCACGTCATCCTCTAAACTTCCATCATTACTCATCACACTGCCCAGATACTTAAACGCACTCACCTTTACCATTTACCATTTCCTCCTCATCCAACCTCACTGTATAGTCAGTGACTTCATTTCTCTCGAAGACCGTAACTTACGTCTTCACTTAACAACAGTATCTTCTGCAAATAAAAGTACAAGGAGTTTCCAAACACTGCCCTCTCTCATTAGGGCCGCTCCAACATCCACTGCCCTGCCTTGTATCTCTTTTATAACCCCATCCATACACAGATTGAGTAGCCTTGAAGACATGGCACATCCATGTTTGATTCCAACCATCAAACGGAAAAGTTCATGCAATTCACTGTCAGCACGCACTGCAGCCTCAGCACCCTCATACGTATTCTTCACGGCATTCAACAACTTCTCATTTACACCATATATGGGATTAAAGTAATAATAATAATAATAATGATGATAATAATAATAATAATAATAATAAACAGTAATAAATACAAAATTCTACAGTGCCACTATAAAGGAGGGTATACTTCAACCAAAGCAAACCAAATACAATTAACGATTCCCAACCTAGTAGAAATGTTTTTTGAAAGCACATACACAAAATCAGGCACAATCCATAACGTTTGACCTATGAAATGATGAGAAGATAAATATTGGAGAGGAGAATAGATGTACAAACATTTATCTATCTGAAAACCAACTATGCAAACGTGACAACAACAGAGGGAACTGTGATGGGGAGTCATTTCATAATACTTACATAAACATAGTTGTCCAAAAGTCTTAATGGACTGGCCTATTCCTCTTAATTAACATGGATATCCACTGACCCGTCACCTGGACCAAATGGCAACTCATGTCAGTGATACCAACGGTCTGTATGACAAAAGGCGGAATATAAAAGACGTTTAGCCTGTTGGTTTATGTTTTCACTAGATTTGATGAAGCGACTTTAAGGAATTGTTGAACATAAAGAATGAAAGCAAAGCGGTTATAAGTGGCTGGGGAATGGCTTAAAAAAGGAAGAATGTAAGAAGAGAGGAAGAAATCAGTAGGATAGAAGTTGTGGACGCAGTGGAGAAAGTCAGAATGGGGAAAGCCCCAGAAATTGATGGAGTGTGTGGTAGAATGCTTAAGCGTGGAGGAGAGATAGTACCGTAGTATAATGGATGTGGAAGATGTGCAGATTGGCCTGGGAAGTACGTAAAATCCCAGAGGAATGTAAGTCAGGTACGATTATTCCCTTGTACAAAGGGAAAGGGGAAAGAGAAGGATGTGGTAATCATAGGGACATTTGTCTTCTTAGTGTAATAGGAAAAGTATATGTAAGGATGCTTATTGACAGAGTAAGGGAAATAAGGGATGAATTAGTTGGAGAAGAGCAGGGAGGTTTTAGGAAGGGAAGTGGCTGAGTAGATCACATATTCATTCTTAGTGGTAGGTGGTGGTGACCATCATCCGCTCACTTGATGTAGTTCTGCCTACTTCATCCTTAGCGTTTATCATTCCTTTTCTGTGCCTGCCTTCCTCTCTTCCTATTTCTCCCATCTTTCCTGTCACTTCTTACTGCTTTTCTTTCACTTACAGGTGGCTTTACGTTGAGTGACAATCCAAATGGTTTCCTGCAAGCCAAGAAACCATTTACAACGCTGGGTGGTAACCATGTAACCAAACTATACGTGCTTCCAACGTGTCAACAAGTGGGTTGGTGAAGGGTTAGTGCCCCTCCACGTAAAACAAATAACACAAAGTCAAATGGCCACCCCTTACGGGATTATGGCGTCTGGCAATAGATATATAGATAGGTCTTCAGTGGAAAAGTTTCTAGAGAGGGGAAAGAAATTGTATGCGGCCTTCATGGATTTGGAGAAAGTATATAACAGGGTGGATAGACAAGGACTGTGGAAAGTATTAAGAATATATGAAGTAAATGGGAAGTTGCTGAATGATGTGAAGAGTATGTACGAAGGTGCTAAGGTTGCAGTGCGTGTGGACAGTGAACTGGGAGAGTTTTTCTATTTGAAAGTTGGAGTAAAACAGGGATATGTCATGTCTCCATGGTTGTTCAATCTATATATGGATGGGGTTATAAAAGAGATACAAAATAGGGCAGTGGATGTTGGATTGGCCCTAATGAGAGAGGGCAGTGTGTGGAAACTTCTTGTACTTTTGTATGCAGATGATACTGTGCTGTTAACTGAAGACGAAGGGGAGCTGCAAGGCTTGGTGAATGAGTCTGGGAGAGTGTGTAGGAAACGGAATCTAAAGGAGAATGTTGGGAAGAGTAAAGTTATGGTCTTCGAGAGAAATAAAGTCATTGACTGTACAGTGAGGTTGGATAAGGAGGAAATGGAAAAGGTAAGTGCGTTTAAGTACTTGGGTAGTGTGATGAGTAAGAATGGAAGTTTTGAGGGGGAAGTGTTTGAAAGGGTACCAAAGGAAGGAAGGTTGCTGGTTCTTTGAAAGGAGTGATAAGAAACAGGGAAGTGAGCATAGAAGTGAAAAAGTTACTGTATGGCAGTGTTGTGATATCAACTCTAACATACCGAAGTGAAGCTTGGACCTTGTTGGAGGGACACAAGTCAAGAGTGAGGGCAGTGGAAATGAGTTATATGAGAGGAGCATGTGGAGTTACATGGAGAGGCAGACTGACAAATAAGGAAGTGAAGGAGCATTGTGGTGTAGATGTGAATGTGATAGGATGCTTTAGGAGAAACACACTGAGGTGGTTTAGCCATGTGGTGAGGATGGAAAGGGAGAGACTGACGAGGAGAGCGTATGTGAGCGAGGTGGAGGGGGGGAGAGGGATGATGAGGCCAAGGATGAGATGAAGGGATGGAGTGGAGAGGTATATGAGAGAGGGAGGTGTGAGCTGGGAGCAGGGCAGTGAAATGGCGGGGGACAGGACGATATGCATGCGATTTGTTTGTGGCCATCCCTTACGGGCGTCTGGCAACAGATAGATAGAGAGAGAGACTATTTGTGATCACTGAACATCGAGAAAGACGCACAGGCAGGCCAGGCAGTAAATCATAGGTTGCTGAAAACTTTCGGGTTCTATTCTTTCTAGGCACAGCTGAGGTACACTTGCAAAAAAAATTTATATTTCTCTCTCATGCTGCCTCCGTCCTTCTCTCATTACTACTCGCTCACTCTCCATTCACTGACTGACTGACTGACTCACTGAGTCTGGCTATTTCATTCTTCAAAGATTAGCTCTCACTGTCAGACTCACTAACTGTCACTGACTATCACTATCCGTCGGCCACTGACTAACTGATTCACTGACCAACTCAATGAGTGTTCATTACTGACAAAACTATCACTCCTTTCTGACTCGTTGCAGCACAAACTCACTCTGTCCGTTACTTACTAAAACTGGACTGAACATCTCACTGGCTACCTCATATTGAATCACTCCGTCCATGGCTTACTGACTAATTAATTATCTTGGAGGCAGGATGGTCTCTCTAAATAACCCCTTCCCGCCTCCACCTACTGGTGCAGTCCAGAATATTCAAGAGACTACAAGAGAATTCGCGTTTTCTCATGCAATAATGCACTTAAAATAGCAATACACATAAATGATAATGACAAGAACTAATTTCTGAAGTAAGTGAAAAACCAAATCAAATCGACACGCTGAAACCTTCAGAATGTTCCTCACATTCTAGATGTAAACATTAACCTAGTCTTACAGCATAACACTGAATTTCTAGAATATTCCCATGGTCAGATATAAACCACTATTAACCTAATCTTACCAAAATAATACTGCCCCATCCTCAAAACTGTGTTGTCTCTGACACAACCTTCTAATCCCACCTATATACAACTAAATACAGCTTAAACTTCCGCACTCGCAGGTCATTACCATTGTCCTTGCTGTCTAGGTCCCAGGGCGTGACTACCTGGAGGACTAATGCTGTCAACTCCATTTTCTTGGGCCCTCCTTTCATCTCTAGTATCCAGCAGGTTCTCAGATTCACTCTAAGTGCACGTTGTTAGGTCCAGGATATCCCCTGTGGAAAATACATCGGTGAACTTCACCAAGAGCCTCCTCAGCTGCTCCATCAGTGGCTTCATCAATACACTGGGCACTCCTGACTTAGTGGTCGTGTAGTTTTTTCATGAAGCTCATCCATACTCCTCTTGCATGCATGCACTGCTTGGTGACTCCTGATTGACTTCTTGGCACAACCCAACAACTGTGCCATGATGTATCTTCTTAGGAAGCAGTGAAAGGTTGGCTATGGTAACGGGTGCTTCTTCCGCCATAGGGCAATTAATGTCCTGCTCACTGTCACTCTCTCTTTTATCATGCCATAGCTCCTGTGCTCCACCAATCCCAAGACAGAGTGCAGCATGTCACAGATCTTGCAGGGCAACAGCATCTCTGACTCAAGGAGGCTAACTGTAGCTCCTCTGGTCGTCACTAGTAGTCTTTCATGCTCCACGGACCTCAACAGAACACTCCTTCCTCCTAGAAGCATTTGCATTGAATGGAAGTCAGCAGGCATTGGCAGGATACCAGGCAGTCCAAACGCAAGATGCAGCGGGTCCCCATTGTCGGCACCACACACTGCCAGGGTCTCCTCCCTTCCTCATCCTGACACCGGCTGGTCCCTCAAGCCCAGTGCAGCACCCTGAGGCTCCACACAACCACTGCGAAGTCTCTGTAAGCTGTCTGTGACCCACCACTTCCAGCTGCCACTTTGATCCTGTGTCAGCAATCAGTGGGCATTCAACTCCCTCTGTCTCATCATCCCTACCCACACACCTGTCACTAGCATTTAAAGGGTGCGCTGGATGCTGACCCTCATCCAATCGCTGTTCAATGACATTGACCTCATTACTAGCTTCTTGTATTTTACCTCTCACCTTATCCTCCACTATTCAGGAAATGTCTATTCTCATTTTTCTCACCTGGTTGCTTACAGTATTCTCTCTATCTTGCTGTATATCACCTCATGTTGTTGCTGTAGTTTCCTGGTCCTATCCTGCAGCTCCTCTTGTAGCTGGCAAAGATCCTGTCTGTGCCGACTTAGCGGTTCATCTAGTCTTGTGTGGTACTGTACTGGGTCTTCCTTTGGCTATTCATGATATTTCTTTTGTTCATGAGTTGCTGTCAACTCGGGGAGCATATATATATTTTTTTTTTCATAATATTTCTTTTGTTTTTCATTATGTGCTTTCAACACTCCGAGTATATCTGCCAGATATGTGTCTGTTGTTTTGGCAGCCTGTCCATTGTCTTCATCTCTCAAGATGTATCCCTACTCCTGACACCAGCTGTTACAGCAACTGGGACTGATATACGTTGAGAACGACGCATAGATAGGCCAGGCAGTTAATCAAAGACCACAGGATACTTCTCGGTTGTATTCCTTCTAGGCAAAGCTGGGTACACTTTCTTTCACACGCTACATCTGTCCTTAATTCACAACTACTCGCTCACTGTCCGTTCACTGCTTGACTCACTTACTGTTTTACTGACTACTCTGTCCTTCACTGATTAGCTCACTGTCTGGATCACTAGCTGTCACTGACTGTCACTGTCCATCAACCATTGACTGACTCATTGAGTTAGTGATTGTTCATTATTGATTAAGCTGTCTTTCACTCCTCCCTGACTAGTTGTCACACACAAACTCACTCCGTCCATTACTGTCTAAAATTGAACTGAGCTAAACTCTCTCACTGGCTGCCACACACTCTGTCCATGACTCCCTGGCTAACTACAGTAAACTATCCTGGTTGCAGGATGATTCCTTTACATACCCTTTCCCCGACTCCATCTACTAGCAAAGTCCAGAATATTCTAGAGCCTACAAGAATACTCACATTTTGTTATTCAATAGTGTACTTAAATATACGCAATAACAATAAAGACAAGAACTAATTTCCAAGGTAAGAAAGAAGATCAAACAGATATACCGAGATCTCCAAACTGCTTCTCACATCCCCAGATATAAACATTAACTTAATCCTACACTGTACATAATGCTAAATTTATAGAGTGTTCCTCACACTCCCATATAAACCACTAACCTAATCCCACCAGCACAACAATGTGCTACGTCATCACTATCAATAATTTCTCTGCTTACTGATAAAAAGATTTAAGACTAGGCCAAGGAATCGGCCGTCAGTAACTTTGCACTAACATTTGGTCTTTTAGTTCATATGTTTGAAGGTGGGCTTGGCGAGTGTTTTGGTGCACGCGCTTCTAAACCTTATGTCCAGGACATCATATAAAACGGCGGCATCCATGTGAAGTGATTGTTACAATGATTACTGATAATGTTGTTGCTGCTGTTAAGACAAAAAAAAAAAGCTATTACTAGTACATCTACTATTACTGCTACTACCACTACTACTACCGTACTACTACTACTACAACTACTACTGCTGCTACTACTACTACTACTAATAATAATAATAATAATAGTAGTATTGATATTGATAGTAATAAAAATAGCAACAGTAACAACAACAAAAAAACAACAATAATAATAATGATATTAATAATAATAATAATAATAATAATAATAATAATAATAATATCAATAGCCTAATAATAGTAGCAGTAGTAGTAGTAGTAGTAGTAGTAGTAATAGTAATAGCTGGAGGCCACTCCAAGGAGGGAATGACACCAGCCGCGAGCCGATACATATCTAGCGCGGCATGGAGTATGACCTTGACCTTGACCTACTTCCACCAATTTAGAACTCGTAGATTTTCTTCTCTACTACACACCTGTAAAATATTGTGATGATATCTTGAGCAGTTGCGAAGTTATCATGCTAACAGACACACAGACCTTGACCTATTTCCATCAGTTTCGAACTCGAAGATTTCCATCCCTATTACACACCTCTAAAACTCAGTGACGATATCTTGAGCGACTGAGCAGTTATCGTGCTAACAGATACAAACACAGACAGACAGACAAATTGAATACAATACTAGCTTAGCTGCCGCGGCTGGTAATAATGGTGATGATGATGATGATGATGATGATGATGATGATGATGATGATGATGATACCAGTAATAATAATAATAGTGATGGTGATAATAATAATAATAATTATAATAATAATAATAATAATAATAATTATTATTATTATTATTACTACTACCACTACTTCTACTACTACTACTACTACTACTACTACTACTATTACTACTACTACTATCATAATCATCATCATCATTATAACAACATCATGAACAATGAGCTCTTTGGTGGCGGAAAGGCCATGCCCACCAATTGGTATGGTCTGAACACATGACCTCGAGTTTTAACCTTGATTTCGTCTGATTACTAACAAAACAGAAATTCTTCATTTGTGCTTAAAGCGTAACCTTACCACAAAGTTTAGTCAAAACTGGATAAACCTGTTTAATCTGACCTTGCCATGTGACCCTAACATTTATTATTATTATTTTTTACATTAAAACCAGTAGTTTAACCTCTTGAGGGAACGCCAACCTTTCCACCAAACTCCGTTCAGATCAGATCAAAAAGGCTTTTGTTTTATTGCACACACACACACACACACACACACACACACACACACACACACACCGGTCGAACCTGAAGGCTGCACATTGCTTCTCAACGGATTGAATCATTTAATTCCTGCCTTACCCTTCTCCTGTCTCCCCCCCCCCTTTTTTTTTATTCTCTCTAAATTGAGGAAGAACTGTTTAAGTTGACCTTGGTTATTGCTATGACGTCGACTCTGTTCATATCAAACAGGGAAGATATGTTCATGCAATAATAAACCATTATTTTGGAGAACTTTTTAAGCATAGGTACACTTAATGGTCTTCATTCAGATCCTATTTACCCACACTGACAAGATGGAGGCAGGCAAGTTTGAAATGTAAAATGTAAACGCAAAAGAAGAAATTCTCTATTTATGTTGCACAACATGAATTATTAATATGAATAGATTATACCCACATCTTACGGTTCTGTGTTTTGCGAGAATGTACTGTAGGTCGACCTGAACCTGTTGTTTACTCACATACATCATCATCGTCGTCGTCGGCGGCGAAGTCATCGTCATGATTATCACTATCATCATAGGGTCGTACTTCAATGCACCTTTTCGGAGAGCAAGCAAACAAATAAAGGAACGTAAAATGTCTAAAACTCTAACTGACCATGTTTATAAACTACTTTATAGCCAGTTCACTAAAAACAGAACTCCGAAAACACTTTACTGTATAACAAAACCCTTTTGTGATCTATGGTCACTTCTATGTGTTCATGGGGTTGTTATTCTTGTAGAATTCTCGTACGCATTGTTTGTTTTTAAAATTAAAATACAGAATTTACATTTTAACACTTTATTATCACGAACCTATTTATCTTTCTTTTTAATATGTGTACGCTAACTACAAGAAAGGGAAAAAGCATGTACATAAGAAAAATATTGTTAAAGAGAACCTACAGCAAAAGATCAGATCTTCGGAACAAAATTCAATCACGCAAAAACAAATGAAGTTTCCAACCCTTTAATCCTGTCAAGAAGATATTCATAAGCCAGGCTTGTCATTCAGCTATCACTCAGTCACATCTCGCCAGTAATATGTTACAACCTATTGTGACCGCCTGTTCGAGACGGAAATGGTTGACAGAAATTTAATTACGATTGAAATTAACCATTATATATGAAGTTTTTTTTGTTTGTACATGTTATTGACACTTCTGTCGAGAAATGGGCGAGTAACACAATCTCTCTCTCTCTCTCTCTCTCTCTCTCTCTCTCTCACTTAGTTTATAATTTTATGTTCAATTAAAAGCCTGTACGTCACTTCTAGCATATGTGCGGTTTTCAGACGATGTCACTCTGCTTAGGATAACCTGTTAGAACTTGGAGGATTGAAAAACATCCTTCATTACCCCTTCAACATCCTATATCTCCCATAACCTGAAGAAACACGAGTGCTTGCATGTAGAGAAGCATGATAGCAACGAAACTGTATACTTTTGAATCGTGCAGTGTGAAAAGAAGTACTATACACTCATGTCGTTTGATTGGTACATGATTATGAAGTAATGTTTGTATGTTGAAATAAGTGGTTATTGTGAACTCTCTCTCTCTCTCTCTCTCAAAAAAAAAAAAAAAAAAACATGAATAAATAAATGAATAAATAAATAAATAATGAAAGAAAAGAATTATGGAGCAGAATGCTAATCGCCCGCTAGAAAATGCTTTTGGCCAAGTTATAAGCGCAGCTCCCCCTCAGGGGACGGCGCCTCCCCCAGGGGGCCGAGGGGCTGTGTTCCTCTTAAAAAAAATCATTTCCACAACTCTCACTCTTGACTTCTGTCCCTCCAACAAGGTCCAAGCTTCACTTCGGTATGTTAGAGTTGGTATCACAATACTCTCATGTAGTCACTTTTTCACTTCCATGCTCACTTCCCTGTTTCTTATCACTGCTTTCAATGAACCAGCAACCTTTCTTCCTTGCTGTACCCTTTCAAGCACTTCACCCTCTAAACTTCCATCCTTACTCATCACACTACCCAAGTACTTAAACACACTCACATTTTCCATCTCCTCCTCACCCAACCTCACTGTACATTCACTGACTTCACCTCTCTCGAAGACCATAACTTTACTCTTCCCTACATTCACCTTTAGATTCCGTTTCTTACATACTCTCACAAACTCATACACCAAGCTTTGCAGCTCCCCTTCGTCTTCACTTAAGAACACAGTATCATCTGCAAACAAAAGGACATGGAGTTTCCAAACACTGCCCTCTCTCACTAGGGCCGCACCAACATCCACTGCCCTGCCTTGTATCTCTTTTATAACCCCATCCATATACAGACTGAACAACCATGGAGACATGACACATCCTTGTTTCAATCCAATAATCTAATAGAAGAATTCACTCAGTTCGCCATCTACACGCACTGCAGCCTTAGCACCCTCATACATACTCTTCACAGCATTCAACAACTTCCCATCTACTCCATATATTCTTAATACTTTCCACAATCCTTATCTAGCCACCCTGTCATATGCTTTCTCCAAATCCATGAAGTCCCCATACAACTTCTTTCCCTTCTCTAGAAACTTTTCCACTAAAGATCTAAGAATGAATATCTGATCTACACAACCTCTTCCCTTCCTAAATTTCCCTGTTCTGAAACTAATTCCTGTTACTTCCCAAACTCTGTCAATAATATCCTGTCAATAGTATCCTACTATATACTTTCCTACTGCACAAAGAAGAAAAATGCCCCTATGTTTACACATATCTCTTTTTCCCCTTTTCCTTCGTACAGGGGACTAATTATACCTGACTTCCAATCATCCGGGACCCTACCTTCCTCCCAGGCCAATCTGCATGTCTTCCACATCCATTCTAGTACTATCTCTCCCTCATGCTTCAGCATTTCACCACACACTCCTTCAATTCCTGGGGCTTTCCCCATTTTAACTTTCTTCATTGCTTCCGCAACTTCCATCCTACTGATTTCTTCCTTTCTTCTCACCTCCCTCCGTCTCCCAGCCATTCCTCAGCCACTTATACTCGCATTACTTTCATTCTCTATGTTCAACAATTCGTTAAAGTGTTATCTCCATCTTCTCACCTTTTCTACCTTCTCCACTAGTAATCTACTATTTTTATCCTTCACTCCCCAACTAACTCCTTTGGCACCCAGTCTTACTCTCTTTACCTATTTCCAGAACATTTTCATACATTCCCTCCACTTTACACTCAGATTCCTTCCAAATTCTTCATCCACTTTCTTACTCTCTCGTACTAATCTTTCC
Source organism: Coenobita brevimanus (assembly GCF_032717465.1). NCBI lineage: Eukaryota > Metazoa > Arthropoda > Malacostraca > Decapoda > Coenobitidae > Coenobita > Coenobita brevimanus. Next base: position 22,835,609 of record NC_137006.1, on the reverse strand, counting down.
ACCTCCCTCTTCCCCTCTACATACAGCTCTCTCTTCCTTCTTTCAACTTCTTCCACGTCCCTGTTTTTCATCCACTTATTATATGTTTTCGTCTTTTGTGCCACAGCCTCTCTCACCTCTTCATTCCACCATGCTGTTCCCTGCACCCCCAATCGTCCTGTCTTACCCCAAACACCATCTCACATGCCGCACAAATTTTTTTCTGTGAATATCTTGCACACACCTTCCACGTCCCCCATCTGGTCCAGTCTATATTTACCCAATCGCTCCTCCACTTCCTTCTTATAATCTGCCCTTTTTCCATCCTCTTGTAACCTTCTCACCCAACTTATATAAGCTACTTCCTCCTGTCCTTCCCTTCCATTTCTCCATTTTGTTTGTTCACTGATTCTGACCACCACCAATTGGTGGTCAGAGAGTCCACTTCCCCAACCTCTATATACTCTTGCATCCATTACACACCTTCTCATCCTGTCATCCACACATACATAATCAATCATTGCCTTCCGGTCATTCAGTTCACCTTCCACTCGTCTCATCACTGGCCACGTATACCTGTGGATCATTTTAGGCCTGAAGAGGGTATTGGCTATCGCCAACCGCCTTCCGGCACAAATGTCCACTAAAGCACTGCCATTCTCATGAATCTCTGCAAGTACACCCCACTCACCAACTACTCCATCTACCTTCACATTCCCTTCTTTTCCACCAATTAAAAACACTCTCTCATTCCTTTCAAACTCTTCTATGCACGCTTCCACATTTGTCCAGAACTCTTCTCCCTCTCTGCTTGCACGATCTTGCGTTGGTGCATACATGCACGCAATCACACACATTTGTAGTCCAACTTTCAAACTTACCCGTACAATCCTTGAGCCAACTGATCCATACCCTCTTATATTCTCCTTCCATCTGTTACTCACAACAGTACACTCTCCTTCTTCAGCCCTCTTATTCTCACGTACTCCAGCGCATATACTCCATCCATACTCCCATTCTCTCACTCTCTCATCTCCCCATTTAGTTTCAGTTAATGCACATTTCGTATCCTCAAGCACCTGGACAGTCCCTCTCTCTTTCACCTTATCATTCGCACCCATTACAGTTCCATGTAGCTATCTGTACCATATCCTTTGTTCTGTCCTTAGTCTATATCTTTTGGTCAGTCCTGGTCCGATGTTTGTTGTTCATATTTTTAGTTAGTTCGTTATTGTGTGTGTGTGTGTGTGTGTGTGTGTGTGTGTGTGTGTGTGTGTGTGTGTGTGTGTGTGTTTATCTGTCTGTCTGTTTGTCTGTCAGTCTATCTGTATATCTATCTGTCTGCCTATCTATCTATCAGTATATCTACCTTAGAAAGATAGATATATATACTCATAGATAGATAGACAGACAGATGAAAAGATACATAAATATGTGAACCGTATCAGAAATAAAAATCCATGTGACCCATATCATGACAACTGACCCGTTTTGAATCCGGCTTGATTACATAACCCGAGTCCTGATTTTAGACCATGACAGTACCCACGTCGTACACCGTAATGCAGGCCCGATACCATGTTATCCCTGCTTGGGTTCCACACTCATTAACAGAAACATGCATAGTCAAGAGTCTTTGTAGATGCTTGTGTGTGTGAAAAAACAAAGACTATTTGCACAGTGAGTGTGTGTGTGTGTGTGTGTGTGTGTGTGTGTGTGTGTGTGTGTGTGTGTGTGTGTGTGTGTGTGTATAGTGATTCTCATCTCTTAAGCCGCAAAATAATGTCAATATTTTTGAGATTAATGAACAAATTTCAGTGAAACTTGGTGCTTAAGTTCTACACTTCATTACCATTTATTCACAGTTATAACAAATTATCAGGGTGGTCTCTTTCAACATTTAATGGTAACTGAAACCTGGTGTTCCATACTAGCAAATTTCCATTGTAACATGAACTAGAATGGCTGCATTCTCCCCATTTATTTGTTTTTGTTTAAATCAAGTTTACGATACTTGTTTCAAATCGTTTTTCCTTTAAGTTACCCACTGCCAGGGAAACAGTACCCCAATGCAAATTCAGGAGAATTAAATAATGTAAGATCATTCATTGAGTACGACATTATCCCTGGATCAGAACTGTCGACAGTTAGTTTCCAATCAGTGCCGCAGTTGTGAGAGAATATTTTATCTCATCTTATATCGGATAAAATCTCAATTGAATATTATTGACAAAGTCTGAAGCTTGTACTTTCAGAGATTCATTTAGATTCGTTCATTAATATGACTGATATATTCGTGTTATTCTAAAGCCTTAGTGTAATTAACCCCTTAACCATGGGGTGTCACTTTCGTGACGCTCGGGCGCAATGGATCATACCGCGGGGCGTCAATTTTGTGATTCTGTGTTATTTTGAATTCGCCCGGACTTTCAAGTGGTGACTTGTATCATCTATCAGTACTGCCAGTGTCCAGCAATAGTCAGCATTGCTAATGTCATCTGTACTCCCATCCATTGTTGACAATTTAGCCATTTTTCCCCGATCTTGATTCCCCTCCCTACCTCCCCTTCATTACCCTCTCCTCTCACCTGCCCGGCTGTGCCGCACTACTCAAATCTTGCCCAGATATTTTCCATTGATTTCATCCATTGAAATGAGCCCAATGCCCTATTCTTATACAAAATAATTTATATAAAAAACAAAAAAGGCAATTGATAGTGCCATACACCTGGAACTGGTTAATCATCACCTGGCAACACCCCACGTGCGCTCCTTCGTTAATTTTCCCTGCTTATTTCCCCTTGAAATATTCCATATGACCTATTCTCATAATAAAAATATATATAAGAAAGGTAGGGAGAAACCTAAGTGATATTTACATTCACCTGGAACTACCTAATTTATTATGTATTGTGTAGATTTCCTGCCAATCATTTCATAGCATATATATTAGCAGCTGTCACCACACTGACATTGTCAACCTTGCCTGCCTATATACATCACGTCATTCAGCTTACTGTCGTCTTTCAAGGTGAAACCATGTTGGATTCACACCCCTCCACTTCCGCCACTTCTGCGTCCACTGCACAGGGTCCTGTGACCTCTACCCCTACTAAACCTTATGTGGGAAGGGGTAAAGAACTAAGTGACTTTATTTTGGAATGTGAACTGGCTGATTTATCGATGATAATGATGGCTGGTGACTTTGATCTTTCAGGTGAATCGTGTGATGACCCTGTGGAGGAAATGGTGACAGAAACTACCAGTACGAGTGCTTCAGTGTCCCAAGTTCGTCCTGGCTCCAAGGGAAAGGAGCCCTTAGTGCAGCAAGGGAGGGAATTTGGGAAGGGAGTTAAGAGGAGGTGGGTTAGCCCCGGAACAATGGCCCCATGTGACTCAGCCCGCCATGAGTCTCGAGGTGAATCACCTCCCCGCTCTCCCAGCCCCACTTCACTAATATCTTCCACCTCTTCAGCCGAAATTTCTCCTGAGTTTTCGTTGTTGGAGTCTCCACCAGCAGTGAAGGCATGCCATAGGAGACGAGGTAAATTCCTTACGCATCGTAAAAGTAGACTAGCTTGAAGAGTAAGGGCTGCTAGTGGTACAAGGCAAACTAGGGTCAGTTGGAGTGACCTTGAAACGGCCTAGTCTGCCTCACAGCCACCTTCACCCACCCTCACCCAGTCTACACCGCCACGAGAAGGATCCCTGGACGCCTTCGTTTGGACGGAAGGTTCCAATTTCATCCCGGAACAACTCCACTGTGACGAGAGTTCCTCTGGGATACAGCCTGCCTTCACTCTTGACGAAGATTCTGAGTGTGTGGACTACCTTTTGGCCTTCCTTGATGATGAAGTCATGCAGCACATATGTGATGAGACCAACAGGTACGAGTCAAAATGTGCTGCAAGTGGTGCAGGTGCAGCAAAAATGCAACAGTAGACCGTGCTTAGAGTGCAGGAACTGTATGTGTTCTTCGCCCTCATGCTTCTCATGCCCCATTGAAAGAAGCATGAGTTGGAAGATTACTTGTCCATGGACCCTTTACTACCTTCACTCACCTTCAATAAGTACATGGCCAGAGATCAGTTCCGTAACATCATGGGAAACCTGCACTTCACCAACAACAATGTACCTTCCAAAACTGACCCACTCTGGAAGATCCGGAAGTTTATGAACAGAATGAAGGATAAATTCATGTTATTCTTCCACCCAGTTCAGAAGGTTGTCATAGATGAACCCTTGGTTCTGTTCAGAGGACGTCTGAGGTTCGTACAGTACATTCCATGCAAACGTCATTGGTTTGGAATCAAGTTCTTTGTACTGTGTGACCGTAAGATGGGGTACATCCTTGGCTTTGTCATCTATTCAGCCAGCACTGTCGATCTGGAGAAAACACACCCCCTTGGCTTTTCAGGCTGTGTAGTGAAAGTGCTGCTTGAAAGGTATTTTGGTTGGAATCATGTGCTCTATACTGACAGCTATTATACAGCACCGAAATTTGCTAAATACCTTTCAGAGTACAGCATCGGCTCCTGCAGCACTGTCAAGAGTAATTGTGCCCACTTCCCCAAATTCCCTGCGGCAGGAAATTTGCAGCGGGGAGACGTGCACCTACGCAAGTCTGAGAAGATGCTGGCAATACGGTGGCATAACAAGAGGGTCGTGCACATGCTCACCACCGTACACAAATGGGAACTGAAAGACAGTGGGAAGGTCGACCGTAGGACAGGAGAACCTGTTATGAAACCTGATGCTGTCATTGACTACAATATCAAAATGCGGCTGGTGTACAAGTCCAACATGATGATTGGAGAGATCGACTACCTCAGGAAGAATACTAGGTGGTACAGGAAAGTTTTTCTGCATCTCATTGACATTTCTGCGTCTCATTGACATGATGATGCTGAACGCCTTCATCCTGTACAAGATGAAGGTAAGGCCACCCAAGTCCTTCTCCCTGAGGTTCTTCACCAGGACTTGTGTTCAGCAGCTGCTTGAGAGGTGTGGTAGAGTGACAGCAACAGCTCTAAGGTGTCATTCTCTTAGATATCTTGACAGACTTGAGCAGAGGGCGTACATGGATCAGCATAGACTGGTGCAAATGCCTGCCACAACAAAGAGGAAGACTGCGTTCCACAGGTGCCAGGTGTGTGCACATACCACCAAAAACACACCTGAGCACAAACGCACCTCTAGGCAGTGCGTTGATGGCCAGGTTCCCCTCTTTGTTACCTGCTTTTTTGATTACCACAGCCTGAAGCAGTTCTAAAACACACAGCTGAAGCAGTTCTAAAACAGTGCAAGTGGAAATGTAAATAATGTGTAAATAATGTTTAAATAATGGGTAAATAGCAAATGAAAGCAGTGGATGTAAATATGATTGAACAGTGGAAAATAGTTTTATAAGTTACTGCAAGTGAAAGTGCATAACATAGTGTAAATAAAATAGAAATGTAAATAATGTAAATACAATAGAAAATGTAAATAGAAATGTAAATAATTGGTAATATAAGAATATGAGTACAAATACTTGGAGTAATGACAGTGAAAGTGAAAGCTTCACTCTCTAAGTAGTTTACTGAACGAGAAAGTGAATGCCTGGAGTGAAAATAAACTACTATTACTGAAGGAAACTTATGGATAAATATTGTAGATATATATAAGTGTAATAAAGTACTAGGAATATAAAGTGTGAATGTGTTTATGAATAATAAATGACAGAATAGCGGGGAACGAGAGGGGGGGGGGGAAGCTCGTACGCGCTCGTAATTTACATTGCTTTCGCAGTGTTTTTTTTTTTTGGAGTATGGATTCCAAACTACTTGAAATTCATGGAATAGAATATCTAGTGATAATATCAGGCTGTGATAATCATATTACGGGGTGTCAGGAAGTGTAAAGTGGAGACTTCGTTACTCAACTTCAGAAGTCTCCACAAGTCATCCAGTAGTCAACGAAGGCTCAGTAAACATCCCAGAAAAAAGCTGAAGGGATGCACCATATGCCTATTTTATTATAATGTTCTTGGGCTACTAACTGATTTTTGGCAAATATAAAAACCCAGTCGAAGCCCGATTATCCCCACAGGATGCGCAGGGACCGCTTCTGACATCCCTGCGGTTAAGGGGTTAATTGTCTTGGGGATAGAATACTTCCCCAGTATTCCCTGCTTGTCGTAAGAGGCGACTAAAAGGGACACTTTTATCTACATTCTTTTTGCTCTCTTTCCTTCCCTTGTACTTTCTCTGTCCAAACCCTCTGAATTTTACTTTCATTTAGTTAATTTCTTCTCTCCATTGTCTGGTTCCTGCGAGCCACTGGCATTGGCTCCAGAGTAAAATATTTTTCTGCCTAAGAAATCTTGATGAATTCTGGTTACGAAGCAATGGCCCTCAGTTCCGTGCAGCCCTTAAGTGGGCAGGGGGTGCTATATATCCTACGGTGTAGAACTAAGTTTATACATCCTAAAGGAACCTTAATGTTCGAACTGTCAGTCAGGCTGATAATATGGAAGAACTTATTTCAATGTTCAAGGAATACAAGATGGATATTTGTGCTCTTACCAAAACAAGGTTGCTTGGAGTTGATAAAATGAATTTGGAAGATGGTATTACTATGTTGGTTTCTGGTAGGAGTGACGGAAATCATTACCAAGGAGTAGGCTTACTGCTGAGTAGAGATGCTTGTAAGGCAGTATGTGAGTTTGAACCAATTAATGATCGCTTGCTTTATGCTCATTTAAAATCTCTACATGGTAATATCAGTATGGTTGTAGGGTACTCTCCGACAAATGAAGCTACTGATGAAATGAAGGATGACTTTTATGAGAAGCTGCAGGATGTAGTGAATAGAGTGGCAAGACATGATGTGTTAGTTTGCATTGGTGATTTTAATGCGATTGTTGGCAGTAGCATGGATGGCTTTGAAGATTTTATGGGTAAGGAGGGTGTTGGTATAAAAAATGAAAATGCGGTGCGATTTGGAAGCTTTTTTTTGACAAATGACCTTATAATTGGTGGAACTATCTTTGAGCATAGAAAAATACATAAGATTACTTGGATTTCACCATGTGGTAAGTATTGTAACCAGATTGACCACATTGCAATTAGCAGAAGGCATAGGAGTTATTTGCAAGATGTTTGCATAAGGAGGAGGGCAAATATAGGTAGTGATCATCAACTCGTTGTGTCAAAGATTAACCTGCCCTGTCCCGACCGATTTTCCACTACTGACCCCCCCCAGTCCCGGCCAATTTTGGAGAAATTTTTTTTTCGCTCAAACCTCCGCTTTTGGTGAGAAACATTGAAAATTCATAGAGAAATCACTCACTTGAGGTTTAAAATACTGGATACAACTAGCAGTACTCCTTACCTTACTGGGTTTTCTATCAGGCTGGCTCCAAAGAAAACGAGTTCTGTGGGAGGGTAGCCATTCCACACCACTCATAAACAGTATTTATTTATTTATTTGGTACGAATTTATATGTAGTATGAGAGTATATTGGTTTTCACACAGTAATATAGGCAATATGAGCATTGTTTCACTCACTAACACATCAACATACCTGACCTTTTTTGGCGACATTACCTGATCAGCATTTCTGACTGTTTCTTCCTCTAGTGCTATGTAAACTTTCTCCTCCACATTGTCATCGATTGGGGAGTCACTCTGGTCCTGAACGTCTTTATTGGCCAGGTCACTGATAACAGGTGAATTGCCGAGAAAGTGACATGCGGGGGGGGGGGTCATGCGTGGTAAGGCATTGTCCCTGCCTGGCATCTTGTAGAGGAAAGTGTCCCGTGTTTACATACCAAAAACCACACGTGAAGATTGAAAATTGTGCAACTTATGAACCTTGCAATTGCGCGACGTAATGGTATGTCTATGGGACTAGCTGTGACAAAACGTTGTGACGTACCAATAAGTCGACAGGACACCTCAGGTAAAAATAAAACTTAAGAGAAACGTTAATGGTAATTGTACAGCAGGTAACAATTATGATTTTGGTGAGCTGAGAAGTGATGAGAACACGAAGGAAAAGTTTCGGTGGGAATGTAGGAACAGGTTTCTAGTCCTGCAGACTTTGATGGAATCTGAAGACAATGATATTAATCAAATGTGGAGAGAGGTAAAAGAGATTTTGCATGAGAGTGCTAAGGTTACTATTAAGAGAAAGGGAAAAGCGAGAGAGAAAAAATGGATGTCAGATGAAATGTGGAATGCAATTCAGAAAAGGAAAGAGGCGAAATTAAGAAGTGAAGAACAACATGTTGATGGCCAGGTAGTTGAAGTACACAGAGCAAAGTACTGGAGTTTACATTCTGAAGTAAAAAGACTCGTTAGACGTGATAAGAGGAGGCTATATGATGAAAAGGCAACAGAGATAGAAATTAAATTAAGTAAAAATGATGGTCAGAGCACAAGAGCAGTGTATCAGGCCATAGAGGAGTTAACTGGGACTGAAAAGAGAAGGAAGGAAATACCTGTACGAGATAGAAATGGTAATTTGATGACTAAAGATCTGGATATAAAAGGAAGGTGGAAAGAGCATTTTGAATCTGTTCTAAATAGACCAATCCCAGCTGAAGAGGACATTTTGCCAGCCGAGAGAGATTTGCAGATAGAAACAGGGGATATAACATTGGAAGAGGTAGCAAAATCTATGAAGGAGTTAGAGAATTTTAAGGCCCCAGGAGAGGATGGAATATTTCCTGAAATGCTTAAGGTGGAAAACGATGAGTTGATGAATGTGCTTTTGAAACTTTTTAATGTGGGTTGGGATAATGGTAGAATTCCATAAGACTGGAAAAATGGAATGATAAAAAAATACCAAAAAAGGGAGATTTAAGTGTGTGGCACTTGGAGAGGGATAATTTTGACACCTGTAATTGCAAAAGTCTTTTCCAAAATCTTGTTGAACAGAATAGAGTGAGTAATTGACAAAATTTTAAGAAAAGAACAAACGGGATTTAGAAAGGGTCAAGGTTGTAATGATCAGATTTTTATTGTAAGGCATCTAATGCAACAAGCTAATGAGATGAAAATGCAACTTAGTATGTGTTTTGTGGATTTTCAAAAGGCGTTTGATAGTGTTTCACTTGGAGCTGTGTTGAAAATTATGAGATTCTATAGTATACCAGAAAAGTTTGTAAATTTTATTAGAAGCCTGCATGAAGGTACTTTTTGTAAGGTAATGGTGGGTGGTTCTTTGAGTGATCCATTTGAAGTTAGGTCAGGAGTGATTCAAGGAGGAGTTCTCTTGCCAATGCTGTTTGTTTTGGTTATGAATTATGTTATGAGAAAGGTTGTAAGGAGAACAGGTGCAGAAATTAACTGGAAAGAAAATAGGCAGCTGATGGATTTGGACTATGCTGATGATATTGTATTGATTTGTGGAAGTATTTACGAGATGCAGAGGGTGCTTGATTGTCTGGTGGAGGAAGGAGAAAAAGTGGGATTGGTAATAAATTGTGGAAAGACTGAAATTATTATTATGAACATGGAGAACCATATCGATTGTGTAATTGGGAATAATGTGGTGATGAATGTAGAAAACTTTAAATATCTGGAAACTATTGCATCATCTAATACATCATTAAACAACGAAATTAAGGAGAGGATTAAACAGGCTTGGCAAGCTGTTGGAATGTTGAAATCTGTTTGGAATTATGATATACTTTCGGTACATACTAAAGTGAAAATTTACAAGTCCATGATTAGACCAATTTTTATTTATGGGCATGAGTCATGGTACAGTACAATTGCAACAGATCAGAAAGTATTAGGATTTGAGAACAAAATACTGAGAAGGATACTTGGGGTAAAGTGGGAAGAGAGAGCTACAAATGAAAAAGTAAAGGATATTGCGAGAGTGGAACCAGTTAATGAATATGTGAGACTCTCTCACTGGAAGTGGTTGGGGCACATATACAGAAAAGAAGGCAGTTTAATAGAGGATGTGCCAGAGTGGACTGCTAAAGGAAGATAGGGTAGAGGTAGGCCGAGGGAAACCTGGTTGAGGACGATGAAAAGAGAAGCAGGCGAGGATTGTTGGTGGGACCTGAAGGAGATGGCAAGAGACAAATATTTGTGGAGAGAGTTCGTCGAGGCCCTATGCATCCCGTGGGGTGCCACAGGAAATGATTGATTGATTGATTGATACATGAAATATGGATTATTTTCTCTAATACATACTTCGTTGAGAAAGACTGCAAGCTCTACATTGCAAACTTTCTTTAACCCCTTAACCGCGGGGCTTCACTTTCGTGACGCTTGGGAGCAAGCGATCATACTGCGGGGCGTCACTTTTGTGATTCTGTGTTATTTTGAATTCGCACGGGCTTTCAGGTGGTGGCTTGTATCATCTATCAGTACTGCCAATGTCCAACACTAGTCAGCACTCCTAATCTCATCTGTACTCCCATCCATTGTTGACAATTTAGCCATTTCTCCCCGTTCTTGACTCCCCTCCCTACCTCCCCTCCATTACCCTCTCCACTCACCTGCCCGGCCGTGCTATGCTAAGTAAATCTTCCCTGGAATTTTCCACTGATTTCACCCATTGAAATAAGCCCTATGCCCTATTCTTATACCAAATAATATATATAAAAAAGAAGTAAGATAAGTGATAATGCCATACACCTGGAATGGGCTAATTATCACCTGACAACACCTCACGTGCACTCCTTCTCTAATTTTCACTGTTTATTTCCCCTTGAAATATTGCTGTACAAGCTATTCTCATAATAAAAATATATATAAGAAAGGAAGGGAGAAGCCTAAGTAATATTTACATTCACCTGGAACTACCTAATTTATTATGTATTGTCTAGATTTCCTGCCAATCATTTCATAGCGTATATATTAGAAGCTGTCACCACGCTGACATTGGCAGCATTGCACTCCCCCTAGGCCACCAGTCGACCACACTGTATTCAGTTTACTGTCGTCTTTCAAGGTGAAACCACGTCGGATTCGCGCCTGTCCAATTCAGCCGCTTTTTAGCCCCATGCAAAGGGCCCTGTGACCTCTACCCCCTACTAAACCTCGTGTGGAAAGGGGTAAAGGGTTAAGTAACTGCTGTGGAACGTGAACTGGCTAATTCATCAATGAAAATTATGGACAATGACTACGATCATCCTGGCGAGTAAAACAGTGCAAGTGGAAATGTAAATAATGTGTAAGTTATGTGTAAACATCAAGTGAAAGCAATGAATGTAAATGAATGTAAATATAAGTGAACAGTGGAAAATAGTTTTATAAGTTACTGCAAGTAACAATGCATAACACACTGTAAATGAAATAGAAATGTAAATAATGTAAATAAAATAGAGAATGTAAATAGAAATGTAAATGAGTAATATAAGAATACGAGTATATATACTAGGAATAATGAAAGTGAAAGTTTCACTCTAGCATGTACAGTATGAATACTATGAGTTATGAAAGTGGAAGTGAAAGTCACAGATTCACTCTCAACGCTAGTATACAGGACGAGAAAGTGAATGATACGTATTTTACTGAAAGAGATATTGAATGCCTACAGTGAGAATAAACTACTATTACTGAAGGAAACTTATGGATAGAGACTGCAGATATATATAAGTGTTATATAGTAATAGAAATATAAAGTGTGAGTGTTTTTATGGATAATAAATGACAGGACACCAGCGGCGAACGAGCATAAGTGAGAAGTTCATATGCGCTTGTAATTTTCATTGCTTTCAGTGTTTTTTTTTTTGGAGTATGGATTCCAAACTATTTGAGAATCATAGACTAGTGTTTCTAGTGATAATATCAGGCTGTGGTAATCATATTACGGGTTGTCGGGAAGTATAAAGTGGAGACTTCATTACCCAAATTCAGAGGTCTCCACAAGTCCTACGGTACTTGACGAAGACTCAACAAACATCCCAGGAGAAAGCTGAAGGTATATGCCATAAGCATACATAACTTTAATATTCTAGGACTAATAACTGATTTTTGGCAAATATTTTTAGAGAGTCTGTCGGAGCGCGAATATGCCCGTGAGACACACAAGTCAAGCAAAAACAACCCTGCGGTTTAGGGGTTAAGGCGTTTTCTTCATTCCTCATGAGTGTTCGACTGTTGTATTATGTATAGATTGTGTACAGTATTGCTGTTCTTGTTTTGTCCATTCCACTTGCTGCTAGATCGTGAACTTTGATTCTTCCTGAGTAGCGTAGGTAGGTATGAGTTCTTTCCTTCCTCGCTGAATGAGGTAGGAAAGCTCTGGGTTAAGCTAAGAAATAAGTGAATGGTGGAAGAAAATGAATGAAGGTTGGAAAAGTAGTGTTAAAAAGTTCATGTGACATCCGTATTTCCTTATTAGGTTTATTTTCTTTATAAGTCTTGTTTTCATTCGCAAACCACTTCCCGCTCCCCCCTCGGCATGCATCCTTCCCTTACCCTCCCTAACTTTCGTCTTAAATAATTTTATGCTATGCACCTCACTTATACCCGCTGGTGGCTCTCCTGTCCCTTTTCATTGGTGCGTATTTAGGCCGCTTTCACACGAGGCCACCAGTGGCCACCACCGGTAGCCCAGTGTGAAGGAGCCGGCAACTAGTGTCCTCCACTGAACTCACGCCACTCCTTGGCACGGTTCTCAGTTGAAAGAATGGCGTCGCAGGAAGAGCTCCTTCTCCTTGCCTTGGTGGCGGCGACTGGTGGCACTGTATGAAAGCTCCAATTTGAAACAATGATTTACAGCGAGTGGCAGCAACCACCAGTGGCAGCCACTAGTTGCGGGAGCGAGCCACCGCCGGGAGCTGGTTGCCGGCTGGACAACCGCAGTGGCCTCGTATGAAAGGCTCCATTGAAAACTATGGGAGGCAGCTAGTTGATGCCACCGGTGGCCTCGTGGGAAAGCGGCCTTACTGTTGGTCTGGTATAACGTGCTTTCATGCATTTTTTTATGTACATGGGCGTGTGCGTGTGTGTGTGTGTGTGTGTGTGTGTGTGTGTGTATAATATATAAATAATATATCCCAATCATTCACCAGGTCATCATTATGTACAGAAACCATAACGATACACATGCAGAAGCTGAAACATGAATGATAATTGTTATACATGCTTATTATACAGTTAAATCTCTATGTCTGTCTGTTTGTCTGTCTGTCTGTCTGTCTGTCTGTCTCTCTGTCTGTTTATCTGTCTGTCTGTCTGTCTGTCTGTCTCTGTCTCTGTCTCTCTCTCTCTCTCTCTCTCTCTCTCTTTCTGAAACCAGCAGTAATTCCTTTATTTTATTTTCTTCCATCCCTATTCATTCGGTATTCAAATCCTCAGGAACTTACAAAAGTGTTTTTTATCTCTCATACCGGCAGTCAACCACACCGTCACTCTGTAGTCATTAATTTTTTTTTTTTTACTATCTTTATGCTGGCTCTGTTTTCATCCATTTTCATATTATATCCGCCCGACATTCAGACATCCAGTGATTTCCATGAACATCATTGATATTCTCACATATCATCAGAAAAACAATTTTGTTTAATAAAAATAACTTACATATGTGCAAAATATTATGTTGGCATAGTTTTACTAAAGGTATGTGTATATTTGGTCCTGGTTTAACTGCTGGGTTTTAAGAAGACAACTTGGGGGCCGGTTATGCTGTTGGTTGGTTTTATAATTTGTATTTTTTAAAATGAACCTTACTGATTTTTCAATTCACTCCAATTGTTCTCAGCTTTTTACAGAAGTCTTTTATTTATTGGTTATAAATTTAAAGCGCTCGGCTTATTACTTCATGTGATGTGAAGCAGACTTTTAATATCCACTGGAAATTTCAACTGACTGTTATTTAAACCATACAATTGTGCATTTTTGTCCGCTATGTAAAGTGGATGGGAGTTGCAAGGTATTTTACAAAGAATAATGTTTTTTTTTTTTTAATATATAGCTTGGTTTTTGTTAGGAGGTGGTCCAAATGATTAAATTTTTGTTACTGCGACTTTACCTTGTTCAACATTATCATTATTTGATGAATTATTCCTTTTGTACTGAACTTCAGTCATAACATCCTCATGCCGTACTTTAATCTTTCATTATTTATTATAATACTTAACTTGTGTGTGTGTGTGTGTGTGTGTGTGTGTGTGTGTGTGTGTGTGTGTGTGTGTGTATGTGTGTGACATATGAAGTATTTTACATTTTGACATATATTTTTCACTTTAAATTTCTCACAATTTCCCCAGTGACATGTTGTGCCATCATTTTACATTATTTTCTCTGATATGACATTGATTTGGTGATATTATCTGAATATATTTTAACTATAATATCGCAGGTAGATTGAGGCATTTTTTTGTTATAGATTATGAGAGAGTTATGATAATACACTTCCATGTGGTTCTCCTCCAGATAATTCAACCTAGTGAAGCTCTTACTTAGCTCAATTTTGGCTTTTCTGTCCTCCAAAAATGACAGGCACTTCTTTACATTCACTGGTAGACCTAATTGTAGTAGGTAGTATTTTTTTTTCCTCGGTTCAAGGAAGTATAGGCGATTCCCATGCCTGTGCAGCTGTGTCATCTGAATCCATATTGGGTTATATTTACCAAATCTTTATCTTCCAGGCATTTTAATACCCGCATGTTTAGAATTCTCACAAGCATTTTCCCGGGACTTCCATAGGTTATATAGGACTATTATTTTGATGGGTTTGTTTGTGATTTACCTTCTTTGAGAACAGACATTATTTTAACGTTCAAAAAATATTGGAAACTAGCCGGAGGAAAGGCATGCATTAAAGATGTCTTGCAAGTGGGAGAAGGGTCATTCTGGTATTACTTGTCATAGTTGTTTACTGATACAATTTTCTTTCTACTTTTTTAATATTCTGTTATCTTATTTAATTCATGGAAACGAGCTGCCTGAGAATGGATTATCATTAGCAATCAGATTAATTCAACTTGACAGAATGTGTGGTTATCTCTGTATCTAATATACTATTGCACTAACCGTGTGTGTGTGTGTGTGTGTGTATTTTGGGCAGCCGAAAGTACACATTCAAATCTCACCAAAATTGGCACAAAAATCGCAAAAAAAAAAAAAAAAAAAAAAAAAATCGCTGATGTAAAAAAAACTTGGTCCCATCACAACTGAAAAACTTTTAATATATTTAATGAGCAATGATCATTTGACCAAAAAACGCCGCTCCCTGCGCCCGGCATAGGATCTCCATAGAATTTTTTGCCCATAGCTATAACTAAAATATAATGTAGCAGCGTGAGAGCCCTCCACAGGAGCAAGTGGGAGGGGTTCGAAGGGCCCACGAGCACTTGTTATTTCCTAAATAATTATAATTGTGATGTCGCATTCTAGATCAAATAATTCATTTTAGCCTTCAGATATTCTAAAGAAACTACTTCAAATATTATGTAGAAATTTTAACTCTATTATCATCATATAATTTTTCGCCTCGATTAATAAGATATGTGATTGACGGTGTAATGTTTCCATTTAGTTCATTTAACATTTTCCAGAAGATATGTGATTTATCATACCTAATAATTAGGCATACCGGTATTATTTGATTTTCTTTCACTATTTCCAATAATAATTTTGTAATTCTTATATATACATGGTGCTGGATTTGAATGAATCGGTGATATATTTCAAGATTCTGAACAAACGATATTCCTTCCTGGTATAGTTCTACGAAATCCTGGTGTAGGCTATGTCTACCTATCTATAGTCAGATGCCTTAATCCCATAAGGGGTGGCCACAAACAAATCGCCTTCTTATCGTCTTGTCTCCTGTCATTTCGCTGCCCTTCTCCCAGCTCACACCCCCATCATTCATATTGCTCTCCACTCCATACTTCCACCTCATCCTTGGTCTCTCCTTGCCTTCCCCCCCCCCCTCCACTTCACTGACATGCACTCTCCTCGTTAGTCTCTTCTCTAAACGTTCTCCACATGGACAAACCACCTAAACCTATTTCTCCTAACGCTTCTTTCACATCCACTTCCAAACCACAGTGCTCCTTCACTTCCTTATATGTCAGACGGTCTCTCCATGTAACTGCACATGCTCCTCTTAAATAACTAATTTCCACTGCTCTCGCTCTTGACTCTGTCCCTCCAACATGGTCCAAGCTTTGCTTCCATAAGTTTGAGTTGGTATCACAGTGCTAGCATGCAGCAACTTTATTACTTCCGTGCTCACATCCTTATTTCTTATCACTGCTTTCAAAGAACCAGCAACCTTTCTTCCCTGATGAACCCTTTCAAGCACTTCATCCTCTGAACTTCCATCCTTACTCATCATACTATACAAGTACTTAAATGCACTCACATTTTCAATTCTACCACCATTAGGCTTCATTGTGCATTCAGTGACTTCATTTCTTTCGAAAACAGCAACTTTACTCTTCCTTATATTCAACTTAAGATTCCGTTTCTTACACACTGTCCCGAACTCATTCACCAAGCCTTGAAGTTCCCCCTTCGTCTTCACTTAACAATAACGCATCATCTGAAAACAACAGAACAGGCAGTTTTCAAACGCTGTCCCCTTTAATTAGGGGTGCTCCGATATCCACAGCCCTGCCTTGAGCCTCTTTTATAACCGAATAAATTAACTGACTGAACAGTCAGTGAGACATGACACAACCCTGTTTCTATCCAACATTCAAATGGAAAAATTAACACAGTTCGCTATCTACACGCACTGCAGCCCTAACGCCCTCATACATACTCTTCATGGAATTCAACAGCTTCCAATTCACGCCAAATATTCTTAATATATTCCACATTCCTGTCATATGCTTTCTCTAAATCCAAGAAGGTCACATACAACTTGTTTCCTTTCTCTAGAAACCTCTACACTAAAGACCTTAGGATGAAGATATGATCCACACGACCTCTTCCCATCCTAAAACCTCCGTGTTCTTCTCCACACAATTCCTATTATTTCCCTCAGTCTGTCAGTAAGTTTCGTACCACATACATTTCCTATTACACTCAGGAAACAAATACCTCTGTGATTACCACACACTTCTTTTTCCCCTTTTCCTTTGTACAGGGGAATAATTATACCTGGCTTCCAGTCCTCTGGCACTCTACCTTCCTCCCAGGCCAATCTTCACATATTCCATATCTGTTCTACTACAATGTCTCCCTCATGCTTCGGCATTTCACCACACACGCCATCAATGCCTGTGGCTTTCTCCATTTTGGCTTTCTTCATTGGTTCCACAACTTTTGTCCAACTGATTTTCTTCCTTCCCATCACCTTCCCTCTCCCAGCGATTCCCTAACCACTTACTCTTACTTTACTTTCATTCCCTGCATTCAACGATTCCTTAAAACGTTCCCTCCATCTGTTCACTTTTATCCCCTCTCAGCTGGCAATCTGCCATTTCTGTCTTTAACGCCCCTACTACCTTCTTTATCACCCTGTCTACTGTACCTCTCTGTGCCTCCTTCCGAAACATTTTCTTATATTTCCTCCATTTTACATTCAAATTCTTTCCAAACTCCTCATCCACTCTCTTCATTCTCTCTCTCTTACTAGTCTTTTCACCTCTCTCTTCTTCTCTACATTTAACTTTCTCTTTCCATATCTCAAATTCCTCCATGCCTGTGCTTCCCATCCACTCACTATATGCTTTCTTCTTTTGCGCCATGGTTTGTTTCACCTCGTCATTCCACCATGTTGTTCTTAGCACCCTCTATCATCTTGTCTTCATCCCACACACCACCTTACATGCTGCACAGTTTTCTTCTGTGAATACCTTGGACACACCTTCCACCTCGTCCATCTGCTCCAAATCATAGTTACCCAATCGCTCCTCAAATTCTCTCTTATATTCTGTCTCTTTTCATCCTCTTACAGTCTTCCAAACCTTCTTTATGTGGACTGCATTCTCTTGCCCTTCTCTCCTGTTTATCCATCGCATTTGAACATGACTTTAACCAGCAGCAAGTGGTGGTCAAAAACTTCACTACCACAATCACTGTATGCTCTCACATCTAGCACATATGTTCTCATTCTCGCATCCACTCACATATATTCAATCAATGCCTTCCGTTCATGCACTTCACCACCCACCCTCCTCATCACTCGCCATGTATACCTGTGGATCATTTTGTGGTGTAGGCTCTTTAATGTATTTGGGAGAGTTAGTCTTGATCATATCTTATGCGACATGGTGATGGAGGTGGATTCCTTTAATTCATTTGTAATAATTTGGTACCAGTTTGCTAAAGCAAAATCATTTTTTTTTTTCGTTCACTTATATTCCTTTTATGATTTAAGGTCTTCCCACTGTGTTGTATACAAATAGACCTGAAATTTTTCCAGTGTGTTTACTGAAGTTATTTCTCTTAGTGTACCAAAGACGGTAGTTGGGGAATAAAAGATAAAAATGGTAGATTATTAGTGCAGAAGGGAGAAACAGTGAGTAGATGGAGAGAACACTTTAAGGATTCGTTAAACATAGAGAATGAGAGTAATGCTAATGTAAGTGGCTGGGGAATGGCTAGGAGATGGAGGAGTGTCAGAAGAGAGAAAGAAATCAGTAGGATGGAAGTTGTGGAAGCAATGAAGAAAGTTAAAATGGGAAAGCCCCAGGAATTGATGGAGTGTGTGGTGACATGCTGAAGCATGGGGGAGCGATAGTGGTAGAATGGATGTGGAATTTGTGCAGATTGGCCTGGGAGGAACGTAAAGTCCCGGAGGATTGGAAGTCAGGTATAATCATTCCCCTGAAAAAAGAGAAAGGGGAAAAAGAAGTATGTGGTAATCACAGAGGCAGTTACCTTCTTAGTGTAATAGGAAAAGTATATGTTAGGATACTTATTGACAGAGTTAGAGAAATAACAGAGGGAATAGTTGGAGAAGAACAAGAAGGTTTTATGAAAAGAAGATGTTGTGTAGATTAGATATTCATTGTTAGATCTTTAGTGGAAAAGTTTCTAGATATGGAGACAGCATATGACAGGGCGGATAGACAAGGATTGTGGAAAGTATTAAGAATATATGGAGTAGATGGGAAGTTGCTGAATGCCATGAAGTGTATGTATGAGGGTGCTAAGGCTGCAGTGCGAGTGGATGGTGAACTGAGTGAATTTTTCTCTTTGAAGGTTGGGTTGAAACAGGAATGTGTCATGTCTCCATGGGTTTTCAATCTGTATATGGATGGGGTTATAAAAGAGATACAAGGTACGGCAGTGGATGCTGGAGAGGTCCTATTGACAGAGGGCAGTGTTTGGAAACTCCCTGTACTGTTGTTTGCAGATGATAATGTGTTCTTAAGTGAAGACGAAGGGGAGCTGCAAGGCTTGATGGATGAGTTTGGGAGAGTGTGTAAGAAACGGAATCTAAAGGTGAATGTAGGGAAGAGTAAAGTTTTGGTCTTCGACAGAAGCGAAGTCAGTGAATGTACAGTGAGGCTGGATGAAGAGGAAATGGAAAATGTGAGTGCATTTAAGTATTTGAGTGGTGTGATAAGTAAGGACGGAAGTTTAGAAGGTGAATTGCTTGAAAGGGTACAACAAGGAAGAATGGTTGTTGGTTCCTTGGAAGTAGTAATAAGAAACACTGATGTGAGCATGGAAGTGAAAAAGTGACTACATGGCAGTATTGTGATACCAACTCTAACGTATGGAAGTGAAGCTAGGACGTTCTTGGAGGGACTGATGTCAAGAGTGAGAGCAGTGGAAATGAGTTATTTGAGAGGAGTATGTGGAGTCACATGGAGAGACAGACTGACAAATGAGGAAGTAAAGGAGCATTGTGGTGTGGATGTGGATGTGATAGGAAGCGTTTGGAGGACACTGAGTTGGTTTGGCCATGTGGAGAGGATGGAGAGTGGAAGACTGATGGGTACAATGTTTGTGAGTAAGGTGGAGGGGGGAGCGGGAGCGGGAGGCCAAGGATGAGATGAAGGGATGGAGTGGAGAGGTATATGAGAGAGTGGAGTGTGAACTGGGAGCAGGGCAGTGAAATGGCGGGGGACAGGGCGACGTGGAGGCGATCTGTTTGTGGCCACCCCTTACGGGATTAAAGCATTTGGCAATAGATAGATAGTTATTTCTGTGGAAGCTGTCTTAGAATCTGTTATAGTTTATAGACTTAGTACAGGTAATAGTAACAAATTGTTTGCCGTTGTTTTTTAACCCATTTCGAATTTATGATAACGCCAGGTTTTATTATTTGTTAGATCAGTGTCAGGCATTGTGGCTGAGCTGAATCTAATCAGTGTTGGAATGCAATGGCATTTACAGTATGTTTCAGAATTCCCAAGTGTATTAATTTATTCAATCCCTTTCCAGCTGTTATAATATTGTTATCATATGTTTTTGCTGTACTTGGCCTTTGTCTCCTAGAAGCATACCGGTACTGATTTTGTTTTTGTCATCAGTCGGTAAAATCAGGGTAGGTAGGAATGGTCGTCTTCGTAGTAAATATGGAATTCTAATTATTAATTACTCTGTTGCTGTGGTTATATTTATGTCCACCATGCCCGAGATACTGTCGCACAGAATTTATAGTTTGTTCATGCGTTAATTAAAATAGTGGACCCATCACTGAGGTCTCCCGTTTTATTTATTTTACGTTTCGGGTACCCTCTAATACATGATGATTCATTATTTTTCGGTCCATGGCTATTACTTAGTACTGCGTATGGATTTCACTGAGCATAAATATATGTTATCATTGTGTTTGAGCAAATGTAAGACATTATGCTGAACTATTTTTAAAAAGTTTCCTGTGTGTTTAGTTCATTCCTCATTTTTGTTTTTGGGATGGTGGAGTCCTTTTAATAGACAGACGCGGTTTAATGTATCTAAGTGCTCCATCACAATTATGCACTAGTAGTTATTCAAGTTTATTTCATTTTGGCATAGGATTCTGCAGATTTCACTGTCGTCAAATAGCTCTTTCGTGTATATTCATTTATATGGTGTTTCAACTAGATCTCAGTGTACCTTTATCGAACTCTCCTTTTAGCCATCCCATTTCGCCTGATGCAATAATTTCTAGTTCGATGTTATTGGCTTTTAAATTATGTGTAACATTTGCTTGCTTCTTCACATCCACTACTTGTTCCCCTTCTGTCCTTGATGCTTCAGGCTTTTCTTTTTTTTCTGGTGCAGCTACGTCCTCCTCTGTCCATACTTTCCTCATCAGAGTGCATAACACTTATTATTGTGTCTTAGGTCAGATGTGTTATTGCTTTATCTCAAGGAGTTCCTCATCCTTGAGAATGCTGTGAAGATCAGTGGTGAAAGTATCATGATGGACGGTATTTGTAACTAAGCATGAAGCAAACAGATTAATTTATTTGATGGAGCTTCTTTTTCAGATTTTAACACTAGAATGGTTATCGTGTCTGACTGAGCCACTGTGCTGTATGCTGGTTATACACTGCCTGTTTGCTGCCTTGCATACTTCTTTTAGTTCATCCCCACAGCTAATATATTTTTGTGCTCTGCCTGACTTTGTTTCCAAATAATGCTTATTTCACTTCATTCCTAGCAGATTTTATTGGTCTGGCGTTCATCTAACCTTCTAGTGCTGTGCTTCTCAATCTGATAGCTCATCATGCATGTTGGAAGAGTGCTGCCTAACCCCCACCCGCCGGGCAAAGTTTATACACGTCACAATCAGGCTTCTACGGGGCCGCCCGGTAGCAGCAATACACCCAAGATTCTTTCCACCACCGTTTGAACCCGCGACCATTTTTTCTCACGACCACTGGGTAGAGGTACCTCCCTACCACAGACGTGCAGTTCAGTTTATGCACAGCATTGTCATGGCATGGAGTGATGTCATCCTCTGCTCCCTCGTCTGATTCCATCACCTCATCCGCTGGACTGATTGCATCATCGACCCCCGCCAAATTTCAGCCCTTACCGCCGAGGAAAGGGCTTAGTGAGAATGCTATAGGTCGTGCCCTGGAGGAAACTGTCTTCCCTTAATATGAGTGATGATACTTCCTTGGATGCAGGTGGAAGCTACCATGTGGGAAACTTTACAAAGTGAACAGGTGTGCACATTTTTTTTTTCTTTAAGTGAAAATGAATTTTTTTTTATGGTAATACGTGATGCAATGCTTGAGAATATCTTGACTAACCCTACCCAATATATGAAAGAAAATCATGAGTGCATGTTAGAAAATGACTTTATTGGGTAGAACTACATTTTTTTTTTTTTTTTTGCTAACTCTTAAAATATTTGTGAAGATGTGATATGAAACATATTTGTAAAATAAGTACAATTATCATAAGTTGAGTTGAACATGGGTAATATTTTCACTATGCCTGAGAAGAGTACAGAAAAGCCAGTATTTACATATAAGTGTATACCTCATACTCAACCGTACTGCATGCAATATGCTGAGCAATGATTTTTTTCAAGTGCAATAAACCACAATTGTGATATGAACTGCAGTATAAGTGCTGTTGAACATAAGTTGTAGGGTAAGTATTATAACTGATGCCTGAGAACAAGAAAGAAAAGCACATAACGTCAGTTTTCCCAAACACCTACGGAACACAGTGGCACTCTGTTACAGCTAGACGACCAATGATGAGCCACATGGACAGTGTGATGACTCAACCTTATGATGGTGCATAAGGAAAAGGGAATGAAGAGTGGAAAAGTTTAGGTGTTTGCGAAGGAAGGCCAGCCAGTGTTAAAATCACCATTACGGTCAGTGCTGCCAGTGCTAGCCAGGCTCGCCAAGGCCGGTGCCAGCAGCACACACTCAGAGACTCCCTGTCACAACACTGAAAACCATTCATCTCCTACTCATCCTTACTCATCGGCAGGACAACCTGGAGACCTGGAGATGGTTTCATTTGCAAGATGAAGAGTTGGTGGGTAATATGGTTTTTAAATAATTTCCCTATCAATTATTGTTGTCAGATATTAAGGTTTGAAAAAGTGATATTTTACCAATAATGCCCATAATGAGAGTGCACCAGGCTCAAAAATAGCTTGGTGTTTGGGGGTTAATTAGATGTTGAACAAATCACAAGTTATACTGTATATGAGAAGCTTCCTCTTTTGTGCATCCTGTGCTGTTGCTATTTGCTTGAAAGTTTCTTTTACAGTTTTTTAGTACAGAAATTTGTGAAATATCTTGAGTTCCCTGTCTGCCCAGGGGTTCTTGCCATATTATCTGTTCCAATATCTTCCTCCTCCCGTGCATAGATACTGCCATCAGTTATGAAGATTATTATAGTCCTCTTCAGTCTTAGTTTGGGAGGCATTAACAAAGTGATAATTTCATTCCATTAGATTTTCCACACAAGGATTCTTGAGGATCTTGTCACAACCTTCATCACTGTGGATTGGTACAACAAAGTCATCATTAATAAGAAAACTATTGGTGACAAACATGCCTAGGAAAGCAGGGAACTTCAGCATATCTTGCCTCGTTCTTTGATCACTGAGACTCTTGATGTTTAATTTACTATGGTCATGGCTGAATATCATCATGACAAAATCTTGCCAACACTGTTCTGTGTTTAGTGCTAGGTGAAGGTGCCCTGAGACTCCCCTCTGGAAAGCCTCCAAAGAGTCATAGGAATCCTCCCATCCTACCTAACCTTTGGACTACTGGGCCCCATATGCTGACTTCTACTATAAGAGATATGAGTCCCCTCACAAACTGACAGAGGACCTGACGTTTCCAGAGAACCTAAATCTAGTATGCAGACAAAAGCCCAAACCACCAGCTCTCAATAGCCAAAGGCTAAAACCCTTCTCCCCTTCATTTGTGGCACTGCCCTCTAGGTTAGGCTTCGTACCACTGGCAGTTATCTACTTGGGCCAACTAAAACACCTTTACCAGACAACACTGAAACGAAGCTATTTGTAAAAATACAAAAAAAAAAAAAATCCCCAGGGATGAAAGAAGCAAAGTTCCAAATAGAGGTTAAAATTTTGTGTAACGTGAAAAAAAATTTCTCTCTATACTAGAGATACAGACCCAAAAGTAACTGGAGACTCCCACTCCAGTACTGGTGAAATTGTCAGCAGGAGCTCAGGAGAGACTAAGTCCTGTTTAGTGTAGGAAGAAAATTTTCTTCTGTACCATCGTCTAAGTCCATATACTATACTCCATTTCACCGAGTCTGGCAAAATCAGTGATATCCTCAACACCTGTAGGATTGATAAAGGTCCTCAGAATTGGATATGCCTTTCTGTACTGCCTGTATATATTGGTTCTTAAGGTAAAACATAGAGGTTTACCTAGTGCTGAGGATTTACATCAACACTACAGGCGTTGAGGACATCACTGATGGTGCCAAACTTGGTAAAATGGAGTGTAGTGAGGAACCACTCTTTGGCCTCATGGCGGTGGTAGTAAGAGGTCAGAACTGTGGAGAGGTGGTGATCCTGCTTTGGCTACTTGTGGCTGTTTGGACAGGACAGGTGGAGTGGGTGGTACTTAAACTGTGTCTGAGGTCTGCCACCTGTATGTGCTTGCTTCTGATTGGCCATCTCAATTGAGGCCTCCTTTAACTTTGGAGGGCTTGGAGATCTGCTAGTTTAATCAGACGGGTTTAGCTCTTTCATGTTTAGTGCATCTAGTATAGGAAGCCATGTAAATGTGCTCATGTAAAAATGGCTTCTGCATTTTTTCCGGTTTTTCATGTTAATGGGGTTCTTAGACATTCCAGCTGCATGGTGGTAGATCAGCTGCTGAGATAATGAGATGGTTGTCAGATAGACAGTGGGTAGAACTTCACAGTTTCCATGTCAAGAGTAAACTATTAAATGGCAAGTGATCTCTGAAGGAGGTCTCTCCCCAGACAGGGCCTCTTCCTTAACCTGTATCCTCCTGACATTGTACTTAGTATGACAGTACATGGTAGCTGCAGTGGACCCTCCATCATACGCCATACGTTTCCCAATTGCAAGGCACATTGCATGCACATTTTTCTAATTTCGTGGGTGATTCATGGCATGCAGATGCGTGAGACCTTCCTCTTGCTGCCGTCAGGTGGGGATGCTTGCTGACCACACATGACCTGCGCTCACCTGTGACTTGTCCACTTACCTGACTGCAGTCACCCAGACTGGACATGGCGCACTGCGGTCTCTCAGAGGACGAAATACAAGCCGTTCTGGACACCTACCCAGATGATTTCGATGGCAACAGTGATTCGCCAGTCGACAAAACGACAGTATCAGCTTGTTAAGTGTGCCAGAAATCGGTGATTAATGGGTGGTACCATTATGAACCCACGTTATTTTCACCCATTATATATATATATATATATATATATATATATATATACCACAATACTGTTGCTGTAAATGTACTTTTGTAGCAAATAAATGGAAATATATGTATTTAGGTTGGTTTTGAATAGTTACCCTCCTCCTTCCCACTGTAGAAAACGGAGCAGCTGCACCAGCCTGGCCACAGAACACCTGGTTGAGGTGAGGGTGGACCCACCTTAGGAGCACTTAGGGGTAATGGGAGCAACTTTCCTGGTGAATTTTCATTAGTTTCTCACCAAAAGGGAATGTTTGAGCAAAAAAAAAAAAAAAAAAAAAATCGAAAATTAATCGGGTTTTCAGGGGGTGGGGGGCCCCAAAAAACCGGGAGGGTACGGGTTACGAGGCGGGAACTGGTCTTCATACTCATGTAGTATGTTACAATGTTAAGTCTTTTCAGGGTTTACTGGCTTCATAATTTCACAACTCTAATTTATTATTCATTCTTCTTCCTTGTAAACTGTTGAGAGAGTCACTCTGTAGTTAAGATTTATTATTTGACTCATCTTGTACTTTGTATTGTTAGTGTTACTGTACCAGTTGCCGACTATTTTTCTTGCCTCTTTACTGACATCTGTATTAGTGAAACCATTGTTGATTAACGCATGTGTAAAGCGTTCGTTTTCTTTGTCTACTTGTTCCCATAAGGTGCAATGGGTGAGTGCCCTTCGGATGTAAGCAACTATGGTGGAGACCTTAAATCTCTGTGGACACACTACCACTAAGAAGACAGTGACCACAGTTTTATGCCTTCATGTAGGCGTCACTGTTTAACCCGCTCCATCCTGACGTTTTCTGGGCAGTGGTACGCCCCAGTCCCAACATTTTTGGACCTTTTTTCGGGGGGCTCAAACATCCGCTTTTGGTGAGAAACATCGAAAATTCATAGAGAAATCGCTCACCTGAGGTTTAAAATACTCGATCTAGGTACGAGTACCTCCTTACCTGACTGGGTTTTCTAACAGGCTGGCACCAAAGAAAACGAGTTCTATGGGAGGGTAACTATTATATCCACTCATAAACAGTATTTATTTATTTACTTGGTAAGAATTTATATGTAGTACAAGAGTATATTGGTTTTCAAACAGTAATATAGGCATTATAAGCATTGTTTCACTCATTAACTCATCACCATTCATGACCTTTTTTCCCACATTACCTGATCATCATTTCTGACTGTTTCTTCCTCTAATGCTATGTAAACTTTGTCCTCCACATTGTTATCGATTGGGGAATCATTCTGGCCCTGAATGTCTTTATTGGCCAGGTCACTGGTAACAGGTGAATTGCCGAGACAATGGCGTGATGGGGGGGGAGAGGTTATGCTGTGTAAGGCATTGTCCCTGCTTGGCATCTTGTAGAGGAATAGAGGAAGGTGTCCCGTGTATACGTGCCAAAAATCACTCGCAAAATCACTAGCGAAAATTGAAATTTGTGCAAATTAGGGACCTTGCAATGTTGCCGCGTTAATTCACGTCTCCGGGACGCGTTAATTCACATCATGTGAGGACGTGAATTCACGTCTCCAGGACGCGGCGGGTTAAGGAATATTCATCTTGCTTCACAGGGACGCCAAGAAAATGTATGGTACCATCCACGCTAGTTTCTGTAGTGAAATTATGAGTGCATAACTCCTACAGGGAGCGTCCAATGTACTGTTTGTCCTCTTTCTTGTTAGTTTTAATAAAAACATTGTCAGTGTACTTGCAGCAGACATCTGGCTTCTCTGCCTTCCTGACCACTTTCCCTCTATGCATCCCATGAAAATGTCTTTCAGTAGAACTTCAAAGGAAGATCCCATGACTACATCGTCTATGCAGTGACATTTATTTATTCGGGGAGAGGTGAAGACAGCCTCCTTGGTGCAGCACTCGAGAATGCCACGTAGCACATACTCTGGGATGATGTAATTGGGAGGTAAGTCATCACTGTGTATGTAGGATTGAGTATGTTTTTCTAGGTGCGTTCCACAAGAAGATTTGTGAATATGGGCTCACCGTCTAATGATACAGGATGATTCACTACTCTGAGGCCCTGGAATAATTTCATTACTTTTGTTATTAATAAATCGATTTAAGTGAAAATTAATACACATTTTTTTCACCTCGTTGCAATTTATTCCCAGATACACCAAGTTCTGAAAGTGGTTTCCTCCTGTGTTAAAAATAATTGAATCTGGTGTTCCAATCTAACAAATTTTCAGTTCAGCTTATCCTTTTGGATGGTTTAATTCTCACAAACAATGTTTTGTTATAGCCAATCAAGTATGGATGACTTGCTTGTAAATCCTTTTCCATTAAACACCCATTCACAAAGTTGAATATCTTTAACTCACAACTCAGTGCAGCAATTTCAATAAATCAAGACTTAACTCAGATCACTGAATGGGAACAAAATAACAGTCTTATTTAATGCTACGAAAACCAAACATATACAGTTTACTAACATACAGATATCACTTGATTCCCTTATTGCCTTCAGTGCTATTGCTATTCATATATCTAAAAGTATTGAAATTATCGGTGTCTCACTTAACAATGGCCTCAGCTGGAACTCTCATTTTTGATCACTTGCTAAAATCGCTTCAAAGAAACTTAGAGTATTGTACAAAGTCTGTAACTTCTTCACTGGCAAGCAGTTACCTATAATTTACAAGTCATGTGCACTCTCAGCTGGAATATTGCTCACCCTTATGGAATGGATGTGGAGGTTGCACTACAACAACTGGGCAAAATTCAGAACAAACCTGTTAGAATTATTAATAACCCTACTATTACAGATGAACTGCCTCGCCTACAAGTAAGAAGGAATGTTGCTTCCCTTGCATTATTTTACTGATACTTTTATAGCAAATGCTCAGGCGAAGTTGCGTCCATTGTGCTACCTTTCCATGCCTTCTCCCGCGCTCCACGGGCATCTGATAATGCTCATGACTGTCATATTGCAGAACATCTGCCAAGTAAAATTCTTTTATTCCCCAAGCTTCATCTCTTTGGAACTCGCTTCCCCAGAGTGGTTCCCTCCCAAACTTCAACCTACGGCTGTTCAAGTCCAACTGTTACAGATTTTTTGTGAATAGAGGACACCTATAATCTGATGTATGGATTATTTTTTATTCATTTGTTTTTCCTTTCCCTGTTCTGTTATTTTTTTTTTAAAAAGCAAAACAAAAAAATTATGCCATTCGCCTCTCCTTGGCTTCCTAAATACAAACCTTCAGCTACCCTTCAGCATTGCCAGGGAATACTACTGTTAGGAGCATGAACATATCTTAAATCTGCTTAAAACATGTTGCCTTTTTTTTTTTTTACAATTATAAGAGAGCGCTGACATATCTTACTGATGTTTTTTCTTGGTATGCTACTTATAGCACACTCCAGACAGTCCTTAATAAATTCGCTTTTGTAGTTTGTTGACACCTCTTACCATTTTTGTGCTTGATGCTCCACACGATTTTCTTAATACATATAGAGAGACACGAGACACGAACTTGACTGTAGACTTACATATGTGAGTATGTAACAAGGCCATGCACACGAAGGGGGGTGTTTAACCCACCCCCATTTTGAAAGGATGAAAAATTCGAATGAAAATAATACTAAAAATGCAACTCATTAAATTAATTATATCCTGTTAGGAATGTTATAATAGAAAAATAATAGAAAAAGCTAAAAACTCTCTCTCTTTGTACTACCTTAACTTCCAAGATGCTCTATCCATTGATATCCACATTGCTTTCACTTCCAAGGTTTTGTGGAGTTCAGTATGTAAATTACCCTGAATCTGTAGGCTACCCGGTTCAGTACTTTAGTTACGGTACCTAAGTTTACCGTATTGCATTACTCAGTTTAGTGGGAAATTAAGGCGCTCAAGACGGGTTGAACATTTGCAGGTTTACTGTACATCCAAGGGGTGGTTGTGGTTTACTGCTCATGTAATGCCACTCAGGGATCCGGGAGGCTGGTCACTATCATCTTAAACGTCAGAACCAACTTGCCTAGCCCCGGGCTCCTACGCTTTTCATGAGGCAGCATGGGATTAGATGATGGAAAAATAATTGAATGAAATAAAGTGAATAAACGATGTTATGAAAAAAAAAAAATAACCCCCTCCCCTTTTCAAAAATTCTCCGCACGGCCCAAGGGTTGCCGTACGCCTATATTTCCCCGGACATGTCCTCTATTTTCGTCTTGAAATCTTCATCTGGATGGAATTTTTAAAATTCTTCAAAAGTCCGGAAATTTAGTTTCCATCATTTTCTCCAACATGAATCTGTAATGACTAGAGAGATGCTGAGAGAGAGAGAGAGAGTGGAGGTGGAAACCATACAAATCTCGTTCCGTTTTCGTCAGCTGATAAGTCACGTGTACGCCTGTAGGGTTTTGTCAACTTGGCAGTTTTATGGATAGCATGTAATGCCATGGACTACTTTTCCATGTTCTTCAGCCACACGCATTATTATTATTATTAATATTATTATAATTATTATTATTATCATTATGAGGTGGTGCGTGAGGTCAAGAGAAAAAAGGGGGTACAGGGAACAGCACGGTGGACTGAAGAGGGGAGAGAGGCTGTGGTGCAAAAAAAGAAAGCATAACGTGAGTGGATGAGAAACAGGGGTGTGGAAGAAGTTGACAGACGGAAGACAGAGTTATATGTAGAGGGGAAGAGAGAGGTAAGAGAGAGTGGATGAGGAATTTGGAACTTGGGTATAAAATAAAGGGAATGTAAGAAAATGTTCTGGAATGAGGTAAAGAAAGTTAGACAGGGTGCCAGAGAAGTTAGCTGGGGGGTGAAAGATAAAAATGATAGATTACTAGTGCAAAAGAGAGATAAAGTAAGCAGATGGAGAGAACACTTTAAGGAATTGTTAAACATAGAGAATGAAAGTAATGCAAGTATAAGTGGCTGGGGAATGGCTGAGAGAAGGAGGGATGTGAGAAAAGAAGAAGATATCAGTAGGATGGAAGTCGTGGAAGCAATGAAGAAAGTTAAAATGGATAAAGTCCCAGGAACTGATGGAGAGTGTGGTGAAATGCTGAAGCATGGGGGAGAGACAGCAGTAGAATGGATGTGGATGATGTGCAAATTGGCCTGGGAGGAAGGTAGAGTCCCGGCAGATTGGAAGTCAGGTATAATTTTCCCCTGTACGAAGGAAAAGGGGAAAAAGAAGTGTGTGGTAATCATAGGGGCATTTCTGTTCTTAGTGTAACAGGAAAAGTATATGGTAGGGGACTTATTGACAGAGTTAAGGAAATAACAGAGGAATTAGTTGGAGAAGAACAGGGAGGTTTTAGGAGGGAAGAGGTTGTGTTGGTCAGATATTCATTCTTAGATCTTTTGTGGAAGAGTTTCTAGAGAAGAGAAAGAAGTTGTATGCGGCCTTCATGGCTTTGGAGAAAGCATATGACAGGGTGGATAGACAAGGATTGTGGAAAGTATTAAGAATATATGGAGTAGATGGAAAGTTGTTGCATGCCATGAAGAGTATGCATGAGGGTGCTAAGGCTGCAGTGCATGTGGATATATAGTGAACTAAGTGACTTTTTCTGTGTGAAAGTTGGATTGAAATAAGGATATGTCATGTCTCCATGGTTGTTCAATCTGTTTATGGATGGGGTTATAAAAGATATACAAGGTAAGGCAGTGGATGTTGGAGCAGCCCTAATGAGAGAGGGCAGTGTTGGGAAACTATTTTTTTTGTTGTTTGGAGATGATACTATGTTGTTGAGTGAAGACGAAGGGGGGCTACAAGGCTTGGTGGATGAGTTTGGGAGAGTGTGTAAGAATCGGAATCTGAAGGTGCATGTAGGGAAGAGTAAAGTTATGGTCTTCGAGAAAATTGAAGTCAGTGCATGTACAATAAGGCTGGATGAGGAGGAAATGAAAAAATGTGAGTGCATTTAAGTATTTAGGTAGTGTGATGAGTAAGGATGGATGTTTAGAGGATGAAATGCTTGAAAGGGTGCAACAGGGAAGAAAGGTAGCTGGTTCCTTGAAACCAGTGATAAGAAACAGGGAAGTGAGCATGGAAGTAAAAAAACTGCTATATGATAGGATTGTGATACCAACTCTAACGTATGGAAGTGAAGCTTGGACCTTGTTGGAGGGACAGAAGTCAAGAGTGAGAGCAGTGGAAATGAGTTATTTGAGAGGAGCATGTGGAGTCACATGGAGAAACAGACTGACAAATGAGGAAGTGAAGGAGCGTTGTGGTGTAGATGTGGATGTGATAGGAAGCGTTAGGAGAAACACACCGAGGTGATTTGGACCTGTGGAGAGGACGGAGAGTGAAAGACTGACGAGGAGAGTGTATGTGAGTGAGGGGGAGAGGGAGGG
Organism: Coenobita brevimanus; assembly: GCF_032717465.1. Taxonomy (NCBI): domain Eukaryota; kingdom Metazoa; phylum Arthropoda; class Malacostraca; order Decapoda; family Coenobitidae; genus Coenobita; species Coenobita brevimanus. The sequence continues at coordinate 22,804,009 of NC_137006.1, read as the reverse complement.
GGAGGTCAATGATGAGATGGAGGGATGGGGTGGAGAGGTATATGAGAGAAGGGGGTGTGAGCTGGGAGCAGGGCAATGAAATGGTGGGGGACAGGACGACATGGAGGCGATTTGTGTGTGGTCACTTCTTACGGGATTAAGGCGTCTGGCAATAGATAGATAGATAGATTATAATTATAATTATTATTATTATTAGTTGTAGTGGTAGTAGTAGTAGTAGTATATCTATTATTATTATAAGTATTACTGTTATTATTATTATTATTATTATTGGTAGTAGTAGTAGTAGTAGTAGTAGTAGTAGTAGTAATAGTAGTATGATGATGGTGATGATCATGATCATGACGATGACTATGATGATGACGATGATAATTATTATTATTATTATCATTATTATTTATTTTATTTTTTTACTAACCATTTCATTTTCGTGGCACAAGTCATTGGAGGAGAAATGCTTTTGGAGGTTTCACATAAGATTTTCAACAACTCTTGCAATCGTGGTTCTATATCAATTTAGTGTTATAATCAATTTTGCTTCGGTTGTACTTTGTTTTTTTTCTCCTCTAATGGCCACTTTCACCCAGTTTATACAGACAATGAATCTTTATAGCATTTTTTACAATCAGAAAATATTTTGATTTGTCAAGTATTTCGACTGTAGTACTCAATCCAGACTGATTGTGACGTATTTGGAAGTTGTATGAGTGAAGGTGAGAACATAAAACAGTATGTCCCGTCCATAATAATAGCGAAGTGCAGTTAAAGAATAAAGTACCAGACACTTAAATATTCACTCTTGTTGGGCTGTGAGATGCTTGGTAGCTGTGTGAAGAAGGATAAAAGTACAGCCTAGGCAATCAGGCAATCCTTTCACTTGATCTTGATTCTAGTGCTACCTTCAAATTTCATCACTGAAGAACAACTAAATGGTATGCTGTAAACTAGTAGTAATTGTTTACTGAGTGATGTTCATCTGGCCAAGAGCTAGAACCCTTGTAGTCTGGTATTATAGCCTAAAGTGTTTCAGCCGGGCGTGCCTAAGGGAGTACCTTTTTTTTTCTTTCATAAAGCACCTCAGGTCATTGGTGACTCAAATTTCTGGACTGAATAGCAGGCCAGCTCCCCTGCGCTCAGAATGAGGCAATAAAGGCCCTACCTCCATCTCTGTTATGTGGATTTTGCGTGCGATGGAACAGAAAAAAAAAAAAAAAACTCCACCTCAGTAAATGAACGAAACTAGAATTTTGGGACAAACTGGAATGACTGCACAGCTGCCTCTCCCTGCCTTCCACCATTGCACCTCAGCACGAGTGGATGGAGATATGCATAAGAAAGTAGTGGCATGCAAGTCAACAAGTCATCCTACTTTGGCAAAGCTCAAACATTTATTTCTTGGGCAATATTTATGAAAATTTGATATGTTACACAATTCTAAGACACTTTTACCTCTATGTTTTTTTTCTTGTAAGTGCCTTCATTTACTAAAAAATGGCTGTGACCTACAGGTGACTCTGGGCTTTAGACTTACCATCTCAGTGTGGTGAATCTTTCATATATATATTAAAATACGCATGAAGTAGTATTTGTATAGACTATACAACTATTGGTATTAACAGGAATTATAATTAAATTATATGCATTATAAGTGCTTATTGAAAATTTACTGTTCAGTATTTTATCCATGATACATATATGAAAATCTCAGTAACCTTAGAACACAGTAACAACTGTGCTTGTGTTTAAAGTATGCCAAAAAGATAAATGGTCCTTCTTATAGAAAACTAAAAGTACTGAAGTGTTTTATCTTTTTTCATAGATAATTATTTCACTGGACATAAGCATTATGTATACATTAAAAAAAAATTATTCATAAAATGTTAGCGATACATGATGGAGTACAACTGGTACCAAATAAAAGCAAATGAAACTCAGCTAATGACATATAAGCAATCCATCCAAACAACAACAAAAACCTGTATTGGTATGCTTTATATTCTTCTCTTTGGAATGGAGGATATAAAAGCAGTGAATATGAAGAGGTACTTTCCACTTTTTGCACATGATTCTGGTCCACCGGTGACACTCTGCACATCAAGCTTGGTTACATCGTTCTTGTACATGACCAGTTACATCGGCATCAATGAGTACTGTCCTGTTCCTTGATTGTCTTTCATTCTCGGTATTTTCATTCCCAGTTTTACCTCTCTCCCAGACTTTAGCCATTGCTTCACGTTCCGAAACTTGCTGCACTGCAGTAAGTTGGTTTAGATTTCTTGTATTTCCATCATCCAAATCCTCATCTGTTTCTGACCCATCTTGTGGAGGGAAAATTATGACTTTTTCTATATCTATGCCTCTAATTACTTCATTTGAATCCTGGGATGCCTGGTACTTGTTGTCTTGGGTCTCCGATATTTGTAGCACCTCATCAACAGTCAGACTGAAGCAAAATAAAAGAGAAAAATATAAATAATCTAAAGAAATGAAATTATTACATTTCAATCATCACACACACACACACACACACACACACACACACACACATATATATATATATATATATATATATATATATATATATATACCACAAGATGGGGTAATTAGGCACTGAACGGGGAAACCGGGCACCCACTAAATTATTTGCAAACTTTCCTATATAAAACCTACAATTTTTTAATTTTCTAAACTTTTCTGGTGCTACTTGTATAGCTAAGCCCAAAAACAATAACATACCTCAAAATCAAGACTTAGAAATAGGAAAAAGTAGTCCACTGACCCTTGCATGCATAAGAGTGACGTTTTCGAGAATTCACAGAAGCCCCATCATTGGAAATGCTAAGGGTATGTTACCTATGTTAGAAGTTGGCGAGAGAATTCTATTTATGCTAATTTTTTGGACATTATCAAAGGTCAGATGGGCACTAGTAACACGTTTCTACACTTAAACATTACCCGGTAATGGCAAGGGTAACTCAGGCGGGGTAACTGGTAAATTTGGGGAGGGCAACTGGTCACATTAACTGATTACCATTATTTAGTTTCTAAATATGTCTCAAAGACTCCTTGTCATCTATTGCTATATTGCTAAGTTTCAGGAATGCACCAAGCTCTAAATCTGTTAGCTTCTTTGCTCACAGAACAGCAGTGATGATGCGGAACTACAAAATCCTCAGTAGGAGGAGTACACCTGTTTTTCATACTTAAGTTTATGTTATATATAAGTTTATGTTACATATTATGTTTGCCTGCCTAAGTCTATGTTACTTAGGAGCAGTCAACAGTAATGAGCACCTTCATACAGTAATAAAAAGGTCTCAGTGCCCTGCTGCCCCACTGCATGGGGTAAACGGGCACCCACCTTGTTTTATATCTAAGCAAGTTGTTTTTGTATCCTTAAGTATGTGTCTGGTTCCAAAAGGTAGCCATAAATGAATTATTTAGCCCACCGCGTGCCAGCTATTTTTAGCCCTGTGGGTCGCCCCAGTGCTGGTAATTTTTCGACCTTTTTTTTTGGCTAAAATGATAGATTTTGATGTGAAAACAACGAATTTCACCATTAAAATGCTCACCGATGCTCGGAAATGGATTTTATTGAGTCCTGCATACTCGTATACAAGTATAGCCGCTCTCTCATGCTCACCACGTAGGTGAGAGAAAGCCGTTTTCTATGTAAGGTATACTCAGGTATTAATGCTGGGAAGGTATAGGAATGTTCATTACACTTTTCTGATTACTTGTTACTTCAACATCTATCACAAAATGCATGTCTTTCTCACTGTGAATGCATTATCTTGCACTTACTTGAAGATAGGTACAACCTGACTTCATTATGTATAGTCCTGGCACTTACAAGAAGGTATTTACAACTTGACTTCACTATATAGTCCTTACACTTACAAGAAAATATTTACAATTTACACTTATATGAAATTATTTACAAAATGCCTTCACTATGTACAGCACTGGGTGAGGCACACAGGCAGAGTGAGGCAGAGTGAGCATGAGGGGGGAAGTGAGTGAGTGTATGGTCCTGGCAGCCTGGGGGATGGTAGAGGAACAGTTACCATACATGCCTGCCAATTTTTACCAGTGAATCTTGAAAAATGTGGTCACAGTGAATTTTTTTTTTAATTTTAAACCGTTTTAAAATGGTACTGGCACTGACCACGGAATTATGTCAGACCGTTTTAAAACGGCACTGGCACACGGTGGATTAAAAACATTTTTCACTTTTTCCAAATTCCTTCACATCTCTATAATACTGACAAAAAAAAGAGGTAAAAATGGTGCCCAGTTACCCCATCTTACGGTATATATTAAATAATAAATTGTATTAGTTACCCTTTAAATTGAGAAATCAAGAACATTAAAACTATTATATATATATAAAACAGCCTCGTTGTTTGTTTGTTTGTTTGTGCTTCAATCACGCCCAAACCAAGGGCCAGAGACACCCAGACCATGCATATTCTGAATCAAAATATCCCAAGGATGGTTTTAGTAGGGCAAAAATTCAGACTTGGGTCATTTGAGGTCTCTGGTAGAGTGTTTGCCTTTTTGGCCCAGGCAACGCTGCTAACCCCTGCAGCCCAATTTTTGGCATGGAGACTCACATGATCTCCAGTTTGGACATGGGCTATGTGAGGTTGACCTCTGATGTCATTTGAGGTCACTGTTTGAAGGTCATTTGAGATCATCAGTAACACACATTCGAACTACTGGACCCAGCAGCTCAATTTTAGGCATGGAGACTCACACGACCTCCAGTTCAGACATAGGCTATGTGAGGTTGACCTTCGAGGTCGTTTGAGGTCAGCAGTTTGAGATCATTTGAGGTCACTAGTAATGCACACTCAAATGATTGGAGCCAGCAGCCCAATTTTGGGCATAGAGACTCACATGACCTCCAGTTCGGATATAGGCTATGTGAGGTTGACCTCCTAGGTCATTTGAGGTCGCTGGTTGGAGGTCATTTGAGGTCACTGGTAATAGCGACCAGGTGCACAGAAATACTGTGCGTTAATCTGCAAAAGCTGAAACAGAAAGTTCCTGGACCTCTTATATTCCTTCTTCAAAAGTATAAGAGGTACATGGTCTTTCTGGAATTGCAAGAAATATTGAATTAGAACAAACAGGATTACAGTGTTCAATTTTTTTCGGCCCGGGCAACGCCGGGTACCCCTGCTAGTAAACTATGAAATTCTCCATCATCATCTGTCATTGCTAGACACTGGTATCAGAATACTTGTAGTAGGTCCAGTGCCCAGTGTCACCTACTGATGACAGGCTATATAGATTATAGAATAGCACTGAGGCCAGTTTGGTTATATGGATGTGTTGCTGTTATTTAGCAACTATTTAGGTTGTTCAACAAAGACACTGAATCCAGTCACTTGCCTCTTTACTCTTTTGGCAGCCATTATGAACATGGTACTGAGATTATGGTAAAAACGCTTCACCACACCCTCCTCATCCTCTTGTCATAGCTCCACATGTAAACAATGAACTCAGCTGACTATATCAAAGAAAACAGACAGGACCTGAAACTTAAGGGCTAGGTAATAAAACTTCAAAATCTGTGTGCAAACAAACTTCTGTCTCCTACAGGTAACACTGGGCTCTGAAGGAATAAGGCCACAGCTGTCTTTTTTGGAATCTCCAGTTCTTAGAACGAGAGCATCACCGGTTGTACCAAATCTACAGATAGCAGCATCCCCCAGTAGTGGCACAGAAGATCTGATACTGCCAGAACACTGGGCTGCAGATACACACAGACCTTTTTTATGAACATCCCACTGTCCAGTGTATCCCGGGCCTCACTGCTGGTATGCAGTATGAACCATGCATCTATTTGAGACAATTCAAGCAAAGTTTGAGAAAGGAGGTCACACAGCTTCTTCTCCTCAGTCTTCACAGTGGACGTATGCACTACTGACACACTGTGCGGTCGACAGCCACAAATTCAATTGAATGAACCATTTACCTCATTGAGTTAGTCAGCGAGCACCACGGAACCAGATACACACAATGATGTGGACCATTGCGAGTACTGAGGCACTGACTCAACTCATGGTCCTGAATCGACTTTTAGTATCATGGGATAAACGGAATAACATAATGATAGATCATTGTCAATCTGTATGAGGGTTTATCCAGCTTCTCCTAAAGAGATGAACCGATTTTGATGAATGTATCCAAGAACACTCATTATGGCCTATAGAAGTACAGTATAAACTTCTTTATTTTCAAAATTCCAAAATAATATTTCATTTGCGAAATTATTATCGGTACCCCTAAAAAGTTTGTTTTCTGTAACGAAGTCAGAGGAGCTAGGTCCACTTCTTCGAGCCCTAGCACATGCCAGTATATTAATTCATAGTTTATTATCACAGGGTGACGGATTAAACGAGAGTAGACGTCCATTACGCAAGTAATAATGAGAGGGAAAAATGAAGAACTTGAAATCAGGATGACCATTATTAAAGGCTAGTCTTCAGTTATTGCTAAAAAAAAAAAAAAAAAAAAAAAAAAAAAAGTTGAAATCGCATCAGGAATGTCGAAAATCTATTTGCTGTGTGCAACAATATTAAACAGAAAACTTTATTTTATACTACAGAGAAGATAAACCATGGGAAAAATAGTGATGCAGTTAATGAACCTCTCCCCTGTCGTTCTGGCACAGTTAATAAGGTAATAGAGGGTTTATTTTCCGCCAGATTATTTAGCTTTCTCGATAAACATCCTCTCTCTCTCTCTCTCTCTCTCTCTGAATTATTTCCCAAAGGAAAAATTTTGCTCACGTAAACATGGCTGTCATAAAACTTGGTGGCTTTTTATCGGAGCAACAAATTAAAAACTCTTCTCATTTGGTATCATTATGCAAATTACTGTAATATAAATCAGTAAGTATGTTTGGCAGGGTTTTTCTTACTTCTTACCTCTTTAAAGCCACACTCGCGATTCATTGTATGACTGGAAGGTTGCGTATAACGCTAGGTGCTGCTTTGTCCTTCTCCTGTAACGTGATTTCTTTTTTCCTACCAGCCTCACGACAATTTTGAGGTGTCTAAGAGTCGTTTTCCATCCTTTATGAGTTGCGAGATGTTCTTGCTACTACCAAAGAATTTTTTGAAGCCGAGGTGTGCTTAGGTTTCCCAATTGTAATAAAATGGTCTGCCGTTAGCAAGAACAGAATGAATGAGACATCCTCGGGTTGAATGGGTACATAGTCTAACTAGTCTAACCACTGACGTAGGTTACGGGAGGACACCCCAGTCTTGCCAGACAGTTGATTTTCCATGTGTGAGTAACAAAAACAACAACATGCTTTTGAAACAGAGAGAGAGAGAGAGAGAGAGAGAGAGAGATACAATGAAACACGGACGGCAGATTACGGAAAACGTTAATTTGGTTTTCAGATACTATACATCAAGTCCTGTTTATATCAGAAATCAAATGCAGGAGAGCAATGACTTCCTTACCCACGAGTCCGATGAAGTATACCGCATTTTAAGCTTGTTATCTCCTAACACATTTATTCAGCTTAGGAGAGACTTCTGGCTGACGAGATTCGATATGACTTCCATTACATCCTGTTCTAGGCCTTTATCCTAAGTGGAATAGAAAGAGCTCTGTAAAAGTAGCAGGAGTAATAATAATAATAATAATAATAATAATAATAATAATAATAATAATAATAATAATAATAATAATAATAATGACGTTATAAGGTTAAAGGAGACAACTTCTTTTGTGGTCGCTTGAAAGGAAATGGATTGTTCATTGCTTTTGCTAAACATAATGCATTTTTTTATTTAGTAATATGAAGGTTGGAGTGATGAGTAAATGAAAATTTGGTCTTTTCTAACTGAGCGCCCTGATGGTAGTTCTCCTGTTTATCTGTCTTCCTCTTTCGTGTCTTCGGATCACCTGCATCTGCTTCTTAACAGTTGAAATGGAATTGCGAAGGTAATGGTGATGGTTATGCAGGGAACTGCATTTTTTTTTATTTTCTCCTTATTTTTCTTCTTCACCTTCCGAGTCTCCGTATATGTGCACATTTCGCTAGCACATCAGGCATATTAAAAAATCTATATATTCTGAAACGGGTCAATTAGTTTTGAAGTAAAGGGTTGCATTGCTATTACCATATATTGTTTCCTGTCGTATTGTTCACTGCATTTAGATATTTTCACATCACCGAAAATAATTTGTTACACAGAATTGCCCAACATATTTATATAATAGCAGAATATATGGAGAAACAACCTCATTTTCCACGCGTTTTATTCACGTTGCAACTTTGGTTGATTTTCAATCGATGTTGTTTTTCGCCAAGTTATGCAGTCAGTGACACATGTTTTTTCCACTGCTTCACTCCGTATGCTTCAAAAAGAGGGATTATCCGTCATTTTCTTTGATTTCGCATTAGGTCAGACCGATTTTTCTACGGGTAGAGAAACATGCAAGGTCTCTCTCAGCATAGAAGTATTAAACAGCAGAGGAAAGTGAGAAAATAATAGAAACTGTAAAAAAAGATGGCAAATTTTGTTCTCGAACATTCGTTTTTCCATCGACCAGCAACATGTTCAAGCTATGCACGAACATTTATTGTGGTGGGGTACAGTACCTAGTGGTCTAGTAGTTGGAGTGCTTCAGTCAGAGTGAAGATCTGCCCACGTGTATAGGTTCGATCCACAAGCAATAACTAGAGACCTATTGGTCATATTATATAATCAGGGTAAATAGACTAGTGACCTAGCATTACGTGCACCGAACTACGGGAGGCCAGCAAAGGGCCACTACCATAATCTGGGGCTTGAAGTACATTTTCACGTACCAAGCCTGCAAGGCAAGGTGGTATCATTTTCGGCAAATCGACATATATCGTTGCTCGAGATTCAGACAGTTTGTCTGTGTCTGGGACTTAACTTCTCCTAAGCTATTTGACGATTTAATGAACTTACGTTGTGAGTTCGACCGATTACTCCGTTATTTCACTATACACAATTTTCTAACCACGATTTCTTGGCGGGGGGAGGGGTCATCGCCTAACCAAATAAAAATTTATAAAAAAAAAAAAAAAGTGAAAGGAGGGCAGACATTACGTTGATATCTCTGTATATGTTGCAAATGGACTCATCCGTAATGCAATATTTGGGATTCTTGGGGGGGGGGGGGGGCTAACCTCATCCCCCCAAACACCCAGATACAGGGGAAATGAACACATGGATTTCAACTACACTTCTCAGGTCAGTTCGTTTGGTTCATTAATAATCTCTTCTATATATATAAAAAAAAATTAACATTATTTTTAAGGAGTCAATCCCTTTCCAAAAATCATAAAGGATACAAAATAGGGGAAGGAGGGTAGATGTCACTTTGATACCTTGGTACACGTTGTAGAATGGCTCCCATTCACTAACTACTACTACTACTACTACTTCTTCTTCTTCTTCTTCTTCTGCTGCTGCTGCTGCTGCTGCTATTACTATTACTGCTGTACGACTCACTGAGTATATCCTGGCATATCAGCCTTTCACATATGAGACAGTAATATTACTTTGTAATTCACCCAGATAGGCATGCCTATCGTAGGAAAGGGTAAGCAGTTTCCATGTGTTCTCTGAATGTACAGGAAGGAACTACACCTTTTGATGATTGTTCTCAGCCGTCAAAATATCTCATTGGTCCCGGTGACGTGATTTTGTTGTTTATTCTTGCTTTTCTAGACTTTTACTCGGCTTAGGTCTGGCCTGTCATGGTGAAGGGATTAACTGAGTCAATGTATGCCGCCTATCATTCGAAATGCACCTCCAGATCTGGATAGAAGTGTCTCGTAATAGCAGCTATATGAGATACCATTCATTACATGAGGTCTCCACTGATTTGAGAGAGAGAGAGAGAGAGAGAGAGAGAGAGAGAGAGAGAGAGAGAGAGAGAGAGAGAGAGAGACTATCCAGAACTGGATTAAAGAAAAATAAATCGGGAGACTTAAGTACTTCGGCTCCATGACCTTTTTTTTTTTTTTTTTCTTACTGAATAGGCCTAATGACCACCGTCAGGTACTTCAGTCAACATAGAAAAGACGTACTCAGAGTGGAGTTTAGCCACTGTATTTAGCATTGGAAGGATGTACTTAAGATGAATAGATTTAATCATCTGTAATTTAGCATTAAATTATGAACTCAGTACAAAGGTGTTCAGCCACACCCACCTGCATCCACTGGTAGTCAAGGATGTAATGGTAGATATACTTCAGTTACTACAATTATGTAACGACAAACGATTGCATTATGTTACACTTGCTGCAATTATGTAACTACAAACAATATGTAACAATTACAATACAATTATGTGCAAATCATTTATATGTAACTACAAACTATATGTAACAATTACAATACAGTTATGTACAAATGTAACAATTACAATACAGTTATGAACAAGACAATTATTATGTAACTACAAATATGTAACAATTCATACAATGTTACAGTTATGAATTACTACAATGTTACTACAATATTACTACAGTGTTACTGGAATTATGTTACACTTGCTACAGTTATGTAACTACAAACGATATGTAACAATTACAATACAATTATGTACAATACAGTTATTGAGTAACAATACATATAATGTTAGTAAAATTCTGTCTTACTACGATGTTACTACAATATTAGTACAATGTTAATACAATTATTTTACAGTTGCTACAGTTATTATAATACAATTATGTACAATAAAAATACAGATTTGTAACAATTCATACAATGTTGCTACAATTCTGTATTACCAGAATCATCATTCAAGTTAGGTGGATAACTCCATATGTGATGTAATGACCTAGCAGTATTACCATTGCACAATTATATGCATATGTCTGTTATATATACACATCTTACAATATGTTATACAATCAGTTTAACTATAGTTTATTTGTTCAGTTATGTATACAATTTGTTTAAAATGTATTATGTTTCTAGAATATTATTAGGCCAGTACAATATTATCATATATATATTATGTCTATACAATATTATAATCAATATTATATATTAATAGATTAGCATATGTCAGTGATGATTGCTGTCGGAGGATCACCAGCTGGCGTGACCGAGCGATGCCAGGACTCCATATTATAATAATACAACTCATAGATAGATAGATAGATAGAAAAATAGAAGCACCAAGCCAGGGTGTGAGATAGGAAGTGTATCAGCGAGAATCAACCAAAAAGGAAATGAGCTTGCAACTCTTAAGTGAAGGAATGCTAGAAATGCACTGGAAGCAGTACATACACACAGACATACAGAGTTCTAGAAACTTCCACAACAGTATAGCCCACGTGACACGACCCCTGCTAAACAAGAATGTAGGAATCAGAGATCAGAAAGGGGCTAGCCATAGAACCGACAGGTAGTGGGGAGAAGGAGGCTACCAACAGGGGCGAGAGGGTGGCAGAGAGAGAGAGAGACAGTGGAGAGGTAACAGCGGGACTCTATACTTCACTTGTGTGTGACTTTGCTAATATTTCCTAAACAATTAAAAATAGTCCCATACTGATCTTTACCTCTCCTGTCATTGCATGACAACGGGAACGAAGATTATCTACTTACATAACTACTCACGTATAACAACCGCTCGTCCACGAGTCTAATATATGTAAAACTGATCTACAAAACACATTACAAGAAGCTACGAAGTTTCTATACTACACCCTAACAACTCATCTCCAGCACCAGGAGGGACGAAGCTTGGGCAAGAGATGAAGCATACCTCTTTCTTGTACATGACGCTCACCAATACATTCAATTGTCCTAATCTAACCCATTGTATTGAACAGTAAACAAATATAATTATCTAAGCTTTTTAACAAAATCTACATAACCTACCACGATCTAACTTAACCTGTCAAAAGCTAACAGTAATTAGCCGCATTTTTCCATGCTAATACAATCCAACCAAATTTAACATACACCATCATAGAGACTAAAAGAGGTTTTCCATCATCACAGTTTTTACGTAATCCTAATTTTCTATTCCCCACCAAGGCAGACATTATCACTTAAAACACTGTGTCAGCCAGCTATAGGTGGGAGCTATGGTGTTCCTTCACGGGTAAGGCCCACTGACCTGACCTAACGAAACTTTATCAAGCTTACTCTAACCTGATCAAATGTAGCCTAATCTAACCTGAAATAATCAAACCTAACCCAGCCTATAATAAGAGCCAAACTGACTCTGCTGAACCGAATGCATCCTAACCTAACCTTAATCCGACTCTGCCGAGAGAGAGAGAGAGAGAGAGAGAGGTGGAGGAATGAGGAAGAAAGGAGAAACAAAGCTGAAAACTGGAGCTAAGTATGAGCGACGTAGAGAGATGAAGTTCAAAGGAAGACAGATGGAAGTTATTGGAAAGAGAAAGGTAAAGTGCAGATGAAAAGAGAGAGAGAGAGAGAGAGAGAGAGAGAGAGAGAGAGAGAGAGAGAGAGAGAGAGGCTATTCATGTAAAAGAATAGCAGAATTGGCCAATCAATCAATCACCACACCAACCGGCCAGAGTGGTCCCATTATTTAATGGTTGTGCCAATCCAGCATTCAGCCCATAATGGCCCCAGAATGAAGCTACCGAGAATGCTTATCGTTGTGGCTGTAGCGCCTCGGACCGGACGGACCATACGTTGATGACTAAGGAACGGACAAAGAACATTCTTAGGATGGGAACATGGAATGTGAGAGGAGTGAATGATGAAGCGAAAGAGAGAGAGAGATTGTTCAGGCGCTTGAGGATGCAAAAGTGGATATATGTGGATTGACTGAAACTAAATGGTAAGGTCAAAGGGTGAGACAATGGGAATATGGTTTAGATATATGTGCGGGAGTAAATGAGAACGAGAGGGCAAGAGAGGGAGTATGTCTGATGATAAGCAAGAAGTGGAAGGAGAATATAAGACAGTATGGAACAGTGGGTGCAAAGATTGTATGGGTGAGGATGAAAGTAGGTATACAAACGTGGGCGATTGTATGTGTGTATGCCCCGACAGAGGATCGAGTGGCAAGAGTGAAAGATGAGTTTTGGGCGAGAGTAGAAGCATGTATGGACAAGGTTGAGAGGAGCGAGAGAGTGCTGTTGATTGGAGACATGAATGGCAAAGTTGGGAATGTACGAGTGGATGGAGTGGTTGGTCAGTGGGGTGTGCCAGCTGAAGTAGATGGGAATGGTAGTGCTTTGGTGGACATCTGTGCTTGTAAGAGGTTGGCAATAGCCCACACCTACTTCCGTCATAAGATGATCCACCGGTATACATGGAGAGTAATGGGAAGGATGGATGGTGAACTTGTTGAACGAAAGGCAATGATAGACTACGGTGTGTGGATGAGCGAATGAGAAGACAAGTGTTGGATGCAAGAGTGTGGAGAGGGTGGGGGAATGGAGTCTCGGACCATCACTTAGTGATGGCCAAGGTAGAGCTGCAAAGAAAGTGGCTGAGGAGACGAAGGGGAAGACAGGAGGAAGCAGCTTCTGTGAGAAGAGTGGAGAAATTGCAAGATAGTGAGAAAATGACAGAGTATAAGAGCATAGTGGAAGAAAGATTGGGAAGGGATGAGCTAGAGCAGATGGAAGGGGTGGAAGACGAATGTAAGATATTCACGGAAGAGATAGGCGCACCGTGTGAGGCGGTTTGTGGAGTGAGGAGGAGATGCAAGGGTGTGTAAGGGACAGCATGGTGGAATGATGAGGTGAAACGAGCTGTGGAACAAAAGAAGAAGGCATATAGTAAATGGTTAGCGAGTAGAGGTAGGGGAGAAGATGAGAGAGAGAAGAGAGAGGTATATGTGAGCAGGAGAAGGGAGGTTATGAGACTGGTGAAGGAGAGTAAGAAGAAAGGGAATGAAGAGTTTGGGAGGCATCTGAGTGTGAAATGGAGGAAGAGTAAGAAATTGTTTTGGAAGGAGGTAAAGAAAGTAAGGCAGTGTGAAAGGGGAAATAGTAGGGGAGTGAAAGATAGGAATAATAGATTGTTTGTGGAGAAGAGAGAGAAAATGAGGAGATGGAAGGAGCGCTTTGAGGATTTGTTGAATGTAGAGAGTGAGAGCAGTAAGAGTATAAGTGGTTGGGGAATGGCTAGGAGAAGAAGAGATGAGAGGAGGGAGGAAGAGATCAGTAGGGCAGAAGTAGTCGAAGCGATGAAGTAGACTAAGTTGGGAAAGGCCCCAGGAATTGAAGGAGTGTGTGGTGAAATGCTTAGGTATGGGGGTGAGATTGCTGTGGAGTGAATATGGAAGTTGTGTAGATTGACTTGGGAAGAGGGAAGGGTTCCAGAGGACTGGAAATCAGGTATAATTATTCCTTTATACAAAGGAAATGGGGAGAGAGAAGTATGTGGTAACCATAGGGGTATTTGCCTTCTTATTGTGACTGGTAAAATATATGGTAGAATACTCATTGACAGGGTTAGGCATATGACAGAGGAGCTAGTTGGAGAAGAACAATGGGGATTTAGGAAGGGAAAAAGGTGTGTAGATCAGATATTTGTTCTAAGATGTTTAGTGGAGAAGTATCTAGAGAAGGGAAGGAAAGTGTATGCTGCCTTCATGGACTTGGAGAAAGCTTATGACAAAATAGACAGGCAAGGTATGCGGAAGGTATTAAGAATATATGGAGTGGAGGGGAAATTGTTGAGTGCTGTGAAGAGTATGTACAAAGGAGCTAGAGCTACGGTGCGAGTGGATGGTGAGCTGAATGAGTTCTTTGATCTCAATGTGGGACTGAAACAGGGTTGTGTGAGGTCTGCATGGCTGTTTAATATATACTTAGATGGCGTTGTAAAGGAGGTGCACGATAGGGCAGTGGATGTGGGGGTGGCTCTAATGAATGAGGGTGAGATTTGGAAGATTCCGGTGTTGCTGTTTGCTGATGATACAGTATTGTTGAGTGAAGATGAATGGGAGTTGCAAGGTTTGGTGAATGAATTTGGGACAGTGTGTAGGAGGAGGAATTTGAAAGTTAATGTAAACAAGAGTAAAGTTATGGTGTTTGAGAGGAATGAAGTCATAGAGTGTGCAGTGAGGTTGGATGGTGAGGATATGGAGAATGTGAGTGCATTCAAGTACTTGGGTAGTGTGATGAGTAAGGATGAAACTTTGGGGGATGAAGTGCATGAAAGGGTACAGCAGGGAAGGAAGATTGTTGGCACACTGAAAGCAGTGATGAGAAATAGGGAGGTGAGTATGGAAGTTAAGAAGTCACTGCATGATAGTATTGTGATCCCTACCCTGACGTATGGAAGCGAGGCGTGGACCTTGCAAGAGGGGAACAAGTCAAGACTGAGAGCAGTGGAAATGAGTTACTTGAGAGGAGCATGTGGAGTGACGTGGAGGGACAGGTTGACGAATGAAGTGAAGGAACGTTGTGGGGTGGATGTGGATGTGGTTGAGAAGATTAGGAGAAATACACTGAGGCGGTTTGGACATGTGAAGAGAATGGAGAATGAAAGACTGACTAAGAGGGTGTATGTAGGTGAGGTGGAGGGAGGGAGAGGAAGGGGTAGACCAAGGATGAGGTGGAGGGATGGAATTGAGAAATATATGAGGGAAGGTGGGTGAGCTGGGGGGAGGGTAGTCAAATGGTGGGTGACAGAGCGACTTGGAGGCGTTTTGTCTGTGACCACCCTTTTCGGGATTAGGGCGTTGAGCTATGGATAGATAGACAGATAGGTACTCGTAAGATGGTATGATGTGATAGTAGCAGTAGTTCAATCCAATTCAATTTCTTTCGCAATGCTAACACTGTCAAGAAGTGAGATTTGCCAGTTTGTTAGCTTGTCTATGTAGAAAGTTTGATTTAGAAAGATTGATAATATTTTTGGCATGGTTTCTGATATTTTTAAAATAGTTTCATTGGTTTTGGTCCTTGTATAAGTGTTATAGGCTATTGTTTTATATTCTGGTACTGTAGCACAATTGTGGTCAAACCATTTAGGAAAATTACACCTTTTTCTGTAAGTATGATGGGGAATGAATGTTTCCATGCCGACATTAATGAAATCCTGTATGTGGCCCAATGTGGAATTTGCATCATGGGAGAAAAAGAGGTCCAGGGAACATCCATGAGAAAATTTTGAAGTCCCTCCCAGTCTGCCCTGTCGTAGTGTCATTTAGTCATCATGACAGGTTCAGAGCAGGAGGGTGTGGTAGGTGTGAAACTGGTGGCTTGAATCAGACATTATATTTATCTGAATTGGTTGTTAGAAAAAAGTCCAATAGGTGGAGATTTTGATCGGGGTTGAGTGGTACACGGGTGGGTTGACTGAATAACTGGGTGAGATTAAATGAGTCTGCAAATAGCTCACATTCAAGACCAGAGTCATCAGTTCTGGGTGAATAAGTGAACCATTCGACATTATGGAAATTAAAATCACCCAGAATAGTAATTTCTGATGCAGTATTAATGTTGAGGACACTTAGTTGTGAAGACAGAGAGTCAAATAAACTCGGCTCTGAAGGGGCATTAGGAGAACGATAAACACAACAAAAATACTTAATTTTACCAAAAGAATTTATTTTGTATATGGAATACTCGACATAAGGACAATTAGATTTAGTAATCTCCTCCAGGGCAATTTCTGATTTAGCAAGGCAACGTACACCTCCTTTGGGTCTGAAATTTAAATCAATATATAACCAGGAAAATTAAATCTAACTAAATCAGAGGTGGAGTTTACTTGTGTCTCTGTCAGAAATAGCAGATCAGGGGATTCAAACTGGAGGAAAATTAGAACAGAGTTGATGTTGGTGTGAAGTCCTCTAAATTCAAAAAATCATAATATTCCTGTACTTGATTTTGATTCCCCTCAAATACCTCCGTTCATGATTCACACCAGATACGTACAAGCCGTATTACAGAATCTATCAGCAGACAAAGCCAGTGGTCCAGATGAAATTCCTTCAATAGTACTTAAAAACTGCTCCTCAGTGTTGGCTCCTGTATTAGCAAAATTTTTCTGCTTATGCATCCATACCTCAATTTTTCCTGCCCCTTGGAAAGAAGCAAATATCCATCCTGTTACTAAAAAGGGGGCAACTTCTGATCCATCAAACTACAGACCAATTGCAATAACTTCCGTTCTCGGTAAAGTTTTTGAGACACTAATTAACAAACACATAGTCAAGCATCTAGAAATCAATTAATTGATCAATGATCGACAGTATGGATTTAGACAGGAACGTTCAACTGTAGATATTCTTTGCCTTCTTACCCATCTGATTAACAGAACAATAGACCAACATGTTGAAACACACACACAGTAGCACTTGATATTTCAAAAACATTTGACAGAGTATGGCACCAGGCCTTATTGTCTAAGATGTCACACTATGGCCTTGCATCACTGGTTCCTGTAATTTCTTCATACCACCATAGTAGAGAAATATGGGTCATGGTAGAAGGAATATATTCTCACTTTCATTCCATAAATGCTGGCGTACCTCAGGGATCAGTTTTGGCGCCAACCCTCTTTCTCATTCATGCAAATGACCTCCTATCTGTCACGAACAACCCAATCCACTCTTATGCTGATGACTCGACCCTTCATAGTTCTTTCACATTTAGTACCTCCTTTACACAATTTGATATAGTAAATTCCCAAATAATCACAGCAATTTCTCTGAACCAGGACCTTTCTAAAAATTAATCAATTGGGACAAAAAAAATCTGGTCTCATTTAATGCTCAGAAAACTAAATACATTAATTTCTCCAACAGAAAGAATCCCTCAGACTCTCACATAATTTTAAATGATGTCAGTATTCCCATATCCACTACAATTGATATCCTAGGTGTTACTCTAAACCCCAACCTAAGCTGGACAACTTATATTAAATCCCTTGCTAAATATGCTTCTAAAAAACTGGGACTTATGTACAGAGTCCGTGAGTTCTTCACTGACGAGCAGATGGTCACAATATACAAAAGTCATGTGCATTCTCAGATCGAATACTGTTCACCACTGTGGAGTGGATGTGGAGCGGTTGCATTGAGGCAGTTGGACAAATTCAAAATAAAGCCATTAGATTAATCAATAATCCTGCCATAACGCAGGACCTTCCTCCAATATCAGTACATAGAGATGTTGCTTCTTTAGCACTATTTTATCGATATTTTTACCGTAAGTGCTCTAACGAACTGGCTTTAATTGTGCCTCCCCTTCACATATTCTCCCTAAATACTCGGGCAGCTGGGAGCGCCCATGAACTCACACTCTTTCTCCCACAATGCAGAACCTCTGCTTATCAAAATTCATTTATCCCCAGAACTACTACTCTCTGGTATTCACTTCCTGAGAGTTGCTTCCCACATACATTTAATCCTTTCGATTTTAAATCCAATTGTTATAAGTATTTTATGAATGGAGGATGCCTTTAGGCACATGGACTTATTTTTTTTCCTTTGTTTTTCCTTCCCCCATTCATAATAAAAAAAAAAATGGTTAGGCAGCCGAGATGTTTATCGATGTTTCCTGAAGTTTCCTGTTGGTTCTGGTACGAGTCACAGTTGCCAGTTTGCCTGCTGTTTGTGAGCGTAGTTATTTCGTAAGTTTTGCATTAATTTTTCTGCTTTTTTTCCTTATAACGTTATATGTGATTGCTTGTAAAAAAATGTAATTTAAGTTTGTATGGTAAATGATTTAGACTTATGTAATGTAAGAAAACTGGGATGCTTTGGTTGTCTCAGAGTTGGTAACTGTGCTCTCTCTCTCTCTCTCTCTCTCTCTCTCTCTCTGGAATACACCAGAACTGTGGAGAAGTTGTTCATTCCAGTAATGCAAGCTTATAGTATATAAGGATGGGGAAAAGACTAGCTCAAGTTCAGTTGGTTTTCATTTCAGTTTGAGTGTAGTTCTGTGTCAGAGCAGTGCTTGTGGAAATAGTGAAGTGTTGTTGGCAAGCATTAAGTGTCAGTGCAGTGCAGCTTGTATATTTTCGGTACTTGTGAGAACAGTGTTGTGATGCATTAATTGTCTATCTATCTATCTATTACCAGACGCCATAATCCCGTAAGGGGTGGCCATTTGACTATGAGTTATTTGTTTTACGGGGAGGGGCACTAACCCTCCACCAACCCACTTGTTGACACGTAGGGAGCATGTATGGTTTGGTTATATGGTTACCCTCAATGCTGTATATGGTTTCATGGCTTACAGGAAACCATTTGGCTTGTCACTCACTGTAAATCCACCTGTAAAGTAAAGAAAAACAATAAGAAGTGACAGGAAAGATGGGAGAAATAGGAAGAGAGGAGGGCAGGCACAGAAAAAACAAAATGATAAAGGTTAAGGAAGAAGTAGGCAGCACTACATCAAGGGAGTGGATGATGGTCGCCACCACCTACCACTAAATAATTGCAGTTACTAAAGTTTGTATCGCTCCAATGTTTATGAGAATAGTGAGGTGAAGTTGCAAAGCATGAAGAGGAATTATCTGGAAAATAATGACAGTGAACTTTAAGAAACTAATGTCTGTTTACAACACCTGAGCTGATCCTGTGTACTGTACACCAAAAGGCTGACCAACAACTAACTGGGCAACGTCCTTCCTGTACTGTACTACTGCTGTTGAAGCCTGTGGCAGTGTGGGATGGGGACGTAACAATACATTACATAAAGAAATGCATATGTGTATTCATTCGTTAGTAATCTGCTAAAAGTTAATAAAAATGAGGCCTACAGCTTAGGAACATTTAGTGTTAAAAAAATAATTTTAAAGAGTTGTTAAGAAGCGGGATTTGGTAGTTAGATAGTCGAGAAGTATCTCACTGATTCCCGATGTTTACCGTAGCTCCGGTACGAGTCAGAATTGCCAGTTTCCCTGCTGTTTGTGAGCGTAGTTGTTTTGTAAGTTATGCATTAATTTTTCTGCTCATTTTCCGAATAAAGTTTTAGTTATGCGATTGCTTGTTAAATTATGTAATTTAATTTATGTTTGCATGATAAATAATGTACAGTGTTTTGTAATGTAAGAAAACTCTGGCATGTTTCAGATGTTTCCGAGTTGGTAACTGTTATAACAGTGCTCTCTCTCTCTCTCTCTCTCTCTGGAAAAAATTTGAAGTTTCTAGAGTAATGTAAGGCTACATAATGATGGGGAAGCGACTAGAACAAGGTCAGTCGGTTTTCAGTTCAGTTTCAATGTAGTGCAATGTCAGTGCAGTGAAATGTGTGTATTTTCGATACTTTGAAAATAGTGAAATGTTGTTGGCAAAAAGTGAAGTGTTACTGAAGTTTTTATATCATCAGTACTTGTGAAAAATAATGAAGTGTTGTCAAATATTAAGTGTAATTATTGCAGTTAGTAAAGTTTGTATAGCTCCAGTCCTTGTGAGAAGAGTGAAGTGAAATTGAAAAGCATTAAGTGTAATTATTTGGAAAATAAAGACAGTGGACTTCAGAAGCCAGTGTTTATTTATAACGTCTAAGCTGATCCTGTGTACTGTTCACCTAAAGGCTAACCTTAGGAAGAACAACTCACTAAGCAATATCCTTCCTATACTGAACTACTGCTGTTGGAGCATGTGGCAGTGTGGGGACTGGGACGTAACACTGGTGTCAGGAGTGTCGATAATTTAACCCCTAAAATACTAATAGGATCGATCAATCCTTTTCCAGAATTTCACTAGATGCCGAATGTGATCGATAGAGGAGGCTTTGTAAAAAACTGGGGACACTAGGCTTCGGCTCGATTGTGACGTATATCGATGCAAACCAATGAGAACTAAGTCTTGACTAGAGAAGGGGGAGTATCCGAGCCCCTACCCATGGTAGGGGGGGTGATTACCCCAACGCCCTCTCACCACCTTCCCCTACCCCAATACTTCTGTTCCCTCTCTCCCTCCCTTGCATCTGACCGCCTCCTTCTCCCTCCCTCCCCATCCCCCACCATCCTCCATCACGCCACTGTGGTTTCCCCCCCTTTCACCCCCTGCCTGTCTACCTGGGGAGGGTTAAATCCTCCCTACCCATCCTCCACATCCATGTACTCCATCTCTGCCTTTCCTCTTTGTATTGTGTCTATATCCCTTTTCTATACCCCCATACCACCCTTCTAGGCCTCTCCCCACCCCACCCCCACCCCCCCACCCCCTGTAGTATGCCTTCCGCTTACCTCCTGCCCCCCGCACCTAGAGTATTGTATGTCATTGTTACTATTCATGCAGCATGTTTTCATTCATTACCAGATTATTGTTTGTGTAATTGCATACACCAGTGCACAAAATGAATTCCCATGTTTTTTTGTATGTTTTTTTTTTTTTTTATGGGGAATTGTGTATTTGTGTTTGTTTTTCTCTTACACCATTATCATTTAACTTTTTCAACTCTTACAGGCTATAGATCATGAACCAGTTGGTCTAAAATGCTCTGGATTGCGATATGAGGTGTGTAAATTCAAGCTCTAAACCTTGGGCATAAAACATTTTACTTTTGTAATAGTTGAAAAATCGGCTCCATACACAGGTTTTCAGGGAAGTTCGGTCGATCAAACTGCGTATCGTACGGGTGAAGTGCTGTAGTGAGTCTAACCTTCGACATGGAGGCAGAAGGTGTACAGACACGACGCCGAGCAAGGCAAAAGGAGGCATTGCTGGCTGAAGTTATGAAGCTACTGCAAGCATAAAGTCTACAACTACAAGAACAATTACAGGCACAGAATGAAGGACAGAAAGAACTCCAAGAACAATACAGACTGAAAGTGAAGAACAGAAAGAGTGCAGGAACGATATCAAAGAACAAGTGCAGGCACAGAACGAAGAAGAGAAAGAATGATGTGAACAGTTTCAGGAGGCATTACAGGAGCAACAGAGGGAAGTACAACTGACGTTTCAAGGACACCTAGATGAATTCATGGGGGAAATGAAGAACAGCAACAACTTAAGGAGGAAGTCCATGCCAAGCTAGAGTAGCAGAAGTATGAGGTAAGCAATAGTGTGATGGGGTGTAAACACCGTGTAGATGACCAGTTGAAGACAATTAAAGAGGAAATAATGACGGAGTGCAGACAGCATATAGATAACCAATTGAAACATGTAGTCGACCATGTGAAAAGAATTAGTGAGAAAATTGAGGGTGTAAAGAAATATTGTACTGCTGAGCTTCAGGTTAGTGTACAGGGAGCATATGAGAAGAATGGATAGTGTATGGTGAATCTTGATGGATCCCAAGCATCTAAAGGTAACATTACAGGGCTGAATAATCAGAATGTAGAATATTTAAGTCCTAGACTGAATTATGATGTCCCAGTTATTAGGTCCAAAAACCAGTGAAGTGCATGGCTATAATGGGGGTCCAATTAAAAAGAAACATTAGGAATTTGATGGTAGAGTATCTTGGGGAGCTTACCGTGCACAGTTTGAGTTACTTGCTGATCAGAGTTGTTGGGATGATAGGCAGAGAACAGTGCAACTTGCTGCTAGTCTTAAGGGTACCACAGTGGAAACTCGGGGCCAGATGTCAGTGACGGAGAGGAACAGTTATCAGTCTAGTAGAAGTGCTGGAGTGCAGATATGGAACCATGTACCAGACTCAGGCTTACAGAGCAAGATTTTGGAACCGTGTAAGGGCTGGAGGAGAATCCCTACAGCAGCTTGCTCGTGACCTGGGGAGTATGGCATACAAGGCGTACCCTGGACCAGCACCTAACCTGTTGGCTATTCTTCTGAGGGACCAGTTCATCGATGCTCTTGATAGTGCAGAGTTTAAAGTGCAAGTAAAGCAGACACAACCCAGAAGCATCCAAGAAGCACTAGCAAGTGCTCCAGAGTTTGAGTCCTACGTCAGGTCCAGTACATCCACTTTTCAGGTAGGTCATAGTGCAGGATTCAAGGCAAGATAGGCGCAAGTGTGGGAAGTGGAAAATTTGAATAACGGTGCTGGTAATGTGAAAAGCCAGAACATCGGAAAATGGATTGGAACAAGTGGGAGAGAACAGATCATATGAGATTTGCTGGTTCTGTGGTAGGCTGGGACACATGAAGGTGGATTGTTACAAATGGAAGAAGGAGCAAGAACGGAACAGTCCAAGGAAATCCCAGATCGCAACAAACGGGTCTCGGACGGGTGGTGAGGTGGGACACTTCAGCTACGAGTGTCCAAATGAGAAGGATGAGGGTAAATTAGTGAAGGCTGGTGACGAGAGGCATCAACCAGCCAGTTTTTCCCATGCCCCACCATTGAGGAAATGCAGGAGAACTATGATGAATAGCGTGCAAGAAGACGGAAGAACAGACGACAATCAGTGTACTAGGAATGGGAATGTTGGCAAGAAATGCCGCCGTACTGCTGTGACAGGGCCACTGTCCTTCTCACAAGCCTTCTCCACTATCTGTCTTACTGTAAATATTTGATTCACACATCTTCTGCCACTCCTAAAGCCACCCTGTTCATCACTCTTCAGAACATCTGATAACTCTCTTACTTTCTCTATAATAATTCTTCTATATAGCTTCCCTATCACACTAAATAAACTTTTACCACGATATTTTTTATACTCATTAGGCTCACCTTTATTTTTGTACAGGGATACAATCACAGCCTTTTCCCACTCTGCTGACACAATTTCACTTATCCATGCCTTCTTACATATCTCCAACATGGACTTCATTCCCCTCTCTCCACTACACTTGATCATTTCTGCATACACCTCATCAGCCTTAGCTACTTTCCCATTTTTCAGCCGCTTCACAGCGTTCTTCACCTGTGTGAGTGTCACGTTTCTTACCACTGCATTCCTTCTCTGCACACACCCAAAACTAATCATATTTACAATGGTTCTGCTCTCTCAATTTCCATTCACCAGGATTTCAAAATATTCTTTCCATCTGGTCCTTACTTCATCCCCATGGATTAATAATCTACCATTTACATCCTTCACACTTTCACATTTCTTTCCACTATCACTTCTACATTTCCACACCTCTTTCCAGATTTTTTAAGTAACAGCCTAGAGAAACGTAAAGCAAATGAATAAAAAAAATAATCCATACACCAATTACTGGCGTCCTCCATTCATAAAATATCTTTAACAGTTGGACTTGAACAACTGTAGGTTGAAGTTTGGGGGGAAACAACTCCGGAGGAACGAGTTCCAGTGAGATGCAGTTCGAGGAATAAAAGAATTCTGATAGGCAGTAGTTCTGCAATATGGCTGTGTGACATTCCAGTCATGAGCACTACCAGATGCCCATGTAACATGAGGGATGACGTGGAAAGGTGGCACAATCGACTCAACTTTTTCCGAAAATTTGCCATTAAAATATCTATAAAATAATGCAAGGGAGGGAACATTCCTTCTTACTTGTAGAGGAGATTGTTTATTTATAAAGCTGGGCTATTAATAATTCCAACAGCATTGTTCTGAATTTTGTCCTGATGTTTTAGTGCAACTTCTCACATCCATTCCACAAGAGTGAGAAATATTCTAGCTGAAAGCACATATGACATAAATTATAGCTAACTGTTCATCAGTGAAGAAGTTACGGACTCAGTACAATAATCCAAGTTTCTCTTAGGCGGTTTTAGCAAGTGATCTGACATGAGAGGTCCAGTTGAGGGCACTGTTAAATGAGACACCGAGAATTTCAATAATTTTGTTGATTGGAATATTAGTAGCATTGAAGGTAGTAGACTAATCTGGCAATATCTGTCTATAGTAAATTGTATCTATTTGGTTTTACTAGCATTAAAAGAGACAAGGTTATTTTGTTCCCATTCACTGATCTTAAATTAGTCTTGATTTATGGAGCTGATTGTACTGAGTTAAGAGTTTGTGATATTAGATTTTGTAAATGGGTATTTGAGTGTGAATGAACTGTAAAGTGTTGGGTCAGCTGCATATGAAGTGATGGGATTATGGGTGACAGATAAGACATCATTAATATGAACTAGGAATAGAGTTCGCACCAGAACCGATACTTGTGGCATGCCGACGTTGAGTGGAAATTGGAATATACATCATCTACTTTTACTCTTATTTTTCTGTCGCTGAGATATGAGGAAATCAGAGGAAAAAAAGACGTTAATCCATGGCAAGGGAGTTTGGAGAGCAGGGAACGATGCCATACTCTGTCGAAAGCTTTAGAAATATCACGGGCTACTGCATGAGTTTATACATATTAGTCAATTGACTGATGAATGGTATGAGTCAAGAGATTGAGTATGTCAATGGTCAATCATTTGTGGCCAAAGCCATATTGTTTATCGCTATTTAAGTTGTTGGATTTAAGTTGTTTAACTATGTGTTAATAAATTACAATTTCAAATACTTTACCAAGAGAAGATCTGATAGCTATTGGTCTGTAATCAGAGGAGTCAGAGGAACTTCCTTTTTTGGAAATGGGTGAATACTGGCATCTTTCCATGCACTAGGGAATGAAGAAGTACGTATGCATGGTCTGAATAATTTAGTTAGAACAGAGGCAAGTTCTGGGAACACTTTTTCAAAACAATCGAAGGAATTTTATCTGGGCATGGAGCTTTGTTGGTTGGTAACTTGTCTCTGTCTACTGCCAGACGCCTTAATCCCGTAAGGGATGGCCACAAGCAAATCGCCTCCATGTCGCCCTGTCCCCCGCCATTTCATTGCCTTGCTCCCAGCTTCCACCCCTCTCTCTCACATACTTCTCCAATCCATTCCTCCGTCTCATCCTTGGCCTAGGATGGATTTTACATATATAGTCTGTATTTTTAGTGGAACAGTTTCGAAAGAGTTAAGTTCTACTACTGGGACATTCTGGCTTACTTCCTCTGTGGTAGAATTTCTGCCAATGTACTGGTAGGGATATTCACTTTCCCCTGTGGGTCATAGGTAAAGTTGTCATCTGAAGATTTTAGTGGGGGAATGGATGATGACTTGTTAAAGTTATTATTGAACGAACTGAGAGTTGACCACAATATTCTGTTGTAATTTGGGCTGTTAAGTAGTTTCGATGCTTGACTTTGAAGAAAGTTTGATTTAGCAAGAATTATTATAGCTTTTGCATGGTTTCTAGCAATTTTCAACTGGGAGTGATTCAGACGTTTTTTTTATTTAAATAAAAGTTTTATGCTAAAGACTTTTGGGCCGTCACTCTGGCAGAATTGCCATCAAACGATTTTGGAGAGTTCGATATTTTAGTGAACTGTTGACTTCATATGAATAAATCCATACCAGCTAGTATTAAGTCATTAATGTGGGACTGGGTAGAACTGACATCATGAGAGAAGAAAGACTGCCATGGAATGTCAGCAAGACAATTTCTAAATCCATCTCAGTTTGCCCTATAAAGTGCCATTGGGTCACCCTGACAAGTTCAGAACGGGAAGGTTTGAGGGGTCTAACTAATTAAGCTTTGATGGGATTGTGGTCAGAGGATCCAGTGGTGACAGTACTTCTATTCAGTACTGATCTGTGTTATTTTTCAGGAATAGATCCAAGAGATGGACGTTATGGTCAGGATTATCTGTTATTCTGGTTAGTTGCTTTACCAATTGCTTGAGATTAAACGATTCTCCAAACAGCTCGCACTCTACTGTAGACCAGCATCGTCATCCTTGGCAGAATCCAATAACCATTCAATAATATGTACGTTAAAATCACTCAAAATAGTAATTTCGGTGCTAAGGGCAAGATTAAGGTTACTCAACTGTGTGGATATGGAGTCAAATACACTGGGTTCTGAAGAAGCATTGGGGAAGCAATAGACTACAGTACACAGATATATTATTTGGTAATATTTAGATAATTTAGTTTATACAGCGAGTAATCAAAAGAAGTTGGGAGTTTATAACAGTGCCAATTACATATTCAGATTTGATATAACAACAGGTGCCACTCTTGTTGCTGAAGTTTTTGAGATGGTAACCAGGAAAACAAAATGGGGATATTTCGGTAGAGGGAGAGATTTGGGATTCTGTGAGGAACAGGGCTAGAGGGGATAGGGACTGTAAGAAAAAATGAACTGAATTCAAATTGGTACTAAGACCATGGATATTGGTGAAGAATAAGGCCACACCTGCACTTCTCTGTTGACAAGCATGAATGGAATTTGCAACAGTCGCTGCAGGCACAGTCACTTGATGGCAACCAGGAGGACCCTGTGCCGCCAGCCCTACCCTGCGGGTGGCGGCAATCTGAGATACAAATATTATTATCATTATTTTTCTTCCTTCTTTCCTTCTGATGTCTTCTGTTTTTCTTTCCTTCATACTTTCCTCTTCCTTATGCTATGGGTGACTCTACACTCCCCTTTACGTCTTTTTTTCCTTCGTTCTGTCCTCTTCTTTCTGCCTGTGGATGACTCGACATTAAGGGACAAGCCAAATGGTTCCCTGTACACCAGGAAACCATTTACTGTTCTGAGTGGTAACCATATAACCAATTTATGACACCTGGTGGTTAAGTGGGTAATTAAGGCACTCAAATTGGATTGAGCATGTGCAGGTTTATATCTAAGGGGTGATTGGGGTTTATTGCTCATGTAATGCCAGTCAGGGATGAGTGAGCCTAGTGACTCTCATCGTAAATGTCAGGACCAACTTGCCTAGCCCCGGGTTTCTACGCTCCTCATGGGGCAGCACAGGATATGTTGATGATGATGATGATGATGATGATGATGATGATTTTTCTTTCCTCCGAAGAAGTAAATTGCTTGTATTCGCTCAGTTTCAAAGCTATGGCCATCATACTTGGCCATCTGATTCCCCCAGCTGGTGGCTTCATATACCTCAGTGTCATCCAGTTCCCAGTATTGGTTTTCTAGTTACATCCAAAAAACTATAAAAA